>NC_057801.1:716516589-716538642 GCF_018294505.1 Triticum aestivum
GTAGAGGAGTCCGGCTCGGCCTCCTGTCCGGCGGCGGCGCGACGCGGGGAAGGCGGCCGCGGCAGCGTGGGCCGGCCTGGCCGTGCTGGGCCTTCGGCCTAGTCGGGCGTGGCACTTTTTTTAAAACAATTCCGCCGAACTAAGAAAAATCCTAGAAAAATAAATAAAAATTTAAAATGCCAAAACAAATTTTCACCGTCTAAATAAAATATTTAGAACAAAATGAACATTTTGTTGGCCCTAAAAATGCAGTTTTGAAAACGTGCAATTTTCCTAAATTGAAATAAAATAGCAAAAACTCCAAAATAAAACTTATTTGTTTTTTTATTAAATCCTCAATATTTCTTTATTTTGGGAAAGTCATTTTATTCCCTCTCTCATATATTTATAATTGAAATAATTGAAGATAAAATAAATAAAATCAAATGATCCTATTTTCAAAATTCGAGAAAACTCAAATATGAAAATAACGAAATCCCCAACTCTCTCCGAGGGTCCTTGTGTTGCGTAGAATTTCTAGGATCAAACCAAAAGCAAACAAAATATGATATGCATTGATGATCTAGTGTATAACATTCCAAATTGAAAATTTGGAATGTTACATTTTTATAGACAACTGGGCCATTATCTGCTCTGGCATCACCTGCCTTGTGATGTTAAACTCCGCCAATTGCATTTTTATCAGTATCGGTTTCAATGGCCATTAAGCCTGTTGCAATTAACAATTGTATCCATTTTGAAACAGTTGTATTTCAATGGCTACAAACTTAAAAAACATGAATTAGGATGATGTTAAGCCTGTTGCAATTAACAGTTGTATCCATTTTTTAATCCGCCCCTTTGCTACCGTGCTACTCTTTCGCAATGAAGATATCACTATAGATGTTGCCGTCTTATTACAATTTGCTTTTTTGGTGGATGTTAACCCTGTTGTAGTTAACATTGGCTTGGCTTTCAATGTACTTACACATGGCTACAATGGGGGATGCTGTTGTTTGCCGTCGAGGTTAGCTGCACCCCATGTCTTATACACCATCTATTCCTAAATTTAAGTATTTTTAGAGATTCCAATATAGACTACATAAGGAGAAAAATGAGTGAATCTAGATTCTAATCTAAACTATATCTTTAATTCTATATACATCCGTATGTAGTTCATATTGAAATCTCTAAAAAATACTTGTACTTAGGAATGTAGTAGTTGTATTTTACATCATTTGTGCAATCTCATTTAGCTTCTAACATTTACTGGTTGCTTCTAACATTTACTGGTTACTCTATTAGACCTCATGATCTGATATCTTTTTCTTTTCAGTGCTTTCCAAAGCTATTTACTGATGATTACCTTGCAAACTACATGACCAGAGTGGAGGCAACTAAGGTTAAAGTATATAATTCATGCTACCATGATAATGCTCTAGAAGTCTTCCTGAAGGCGGTGAAGGATGAGCGGGCGATCGTCACAAGGGGTTGGACAAAATTTGTTCGTGTCTATGGCATGCAGGAAGGCACATTATGGGCATTCCGCTTCTTCAACAACATCGGCAGTCAAAATGATTTACACTTGTCTCTTCACCTTTACCGCTTGTAAATATTGTGGTTCATCGTAGTTAAGTGTTGTCTAATCCTGTAATTACTGAACATATTGTATTGACAATTTTATTTATGGGTTCGTTGTTGAACCATTGTGCTGAGAATTTGAATTGCACGTTTCATATTTCAAAAATTCCAATTCGAATAATAAATCACAGCCAAAAAAATTCTACATGAGCGAATAAAATAATGTGCACACGGTTAGAAAGAAAACAGCGTCTGCTATGAAAAAAGAAAACAGACGGTTCTTTGATGTGAAATGTTTGCGATGCCCTTCGGACGCACACACGGTTTCGTCTCATATGCATGTGCGAGTCATGGTAATACAGCAAACGTTTTAAACCAGTGTGCGTGTGAGATAGGAATACAGAATGTACACGTTGGCGTTAGTAGAGGCACCGCACATATTTTACATTCTTGAACCGTGTGCGATAACGTACCTATCACAAACATATCGGCAGATAAATGTTGATGTCCACCTTTTTCACATGACTATAGCGGCCTAATCATTTGGGATGTACATAAGAATGGAAACATACTCCTTGGATTGACTGTGTGTGATATACATAGGAACGGAAATGTTTTTCTGGGTGAGGGAGTCCTGGACTAGGTGGTGTCCGGATAGCCGAACTATCATCATCGGCTGGACTCCAAGACTATGAAGATACAAGATTGAAGACTTCGTCCCGTGTCCGAATGGGACTTTCCTTGGCATGGAAGGCAAGCTTGGCAATACGGATATGTAGATCTCCTACCATTGTAACCGACTCTGTGTAACCCTAGCCCTCTCCGGTGTCTATATAAACCGGATGGCTTTAGTCCATAGGACGAACAACAACATACCATAGGCTAGCTTCTAGGGTTTAGCCTCCTTGATCTCGTGGTAGATCTACTCTTGTAATACCCACATCATCAATATCAATCAAGCAGGACGTAGGGTTTTACCTCCATCAAGAGGGCCCAAACCTGGGTAAAACATCGTGGCCCTTGTCTCCTATTACCATCCGCCTAGACGCACAGTTAGGGACCCCCTACCCGAGATCCGCCGGTTTTGACACCGACATTGGTGCTTTCATTGAGAGTTCCTCTGTGCCGTCGCAATCAGGAAGGATGCCTTTTCCCGTCTTTAAAGACGGCGCCGTCGTCAAGGGAGCTTTGGCCACCGGCCAAACTATCCGGCTAGGCGGTTTTCTTATGACCGCCTGTTCGGCTGCCGCTCCAACAATGACCTCTCAGGTCATCAGAAGCGATCTTCACGTCAACTCGGAATTCGCCGAGCAGCTAGATCCGATGGAGCTCTCCTCCGTAGATGAGCTCTTGGATCGCATCGCTGCCCTGGGAGTCGCTACAGACTACGATCAGATTGGGCTTAAAACCGATCTGATAGAAATTAACTCTCCCCAGGCTACCCACCACGTTGTCGTGGTAGAGGAACAATGCGGCGACTCTTCTTCTATGTTAAAGACCAGTTATGTCCGAATTCCCAATCCCTTCATGCCGAATTCCCGCGGAGGGACGAATGCCAATCAAGTACTGAACCTAAAGTCAGGCATCAGACCAGATTTGTTGGATAACATCCAGCAATCCAAGCTTCCAAATCCGGAAACTTCTCGGCCTTTGAGCCTCAGATTGGGAGGGGTTCCAAATTTAATTCCGTCTGCCCACCCAAACATAAGCGATCTATCTCAAATACGGTAAGAGCCCGATGAAACAGTACATCATTACTGGGCCAGATTCCTCCTGGTCATGGACAGGATAAAAGACTACCGTGAGGAAAGCGCAATCTCAATTTTCTGCAACAATTGCACGGACAAGGGAATCATGAACGCCATAAGTCGTCGCGAAGTTACACGCTTCGCCGACCTAGCGACCATAGTACAAAAATACTGTGCGATGGAGAGTGCCTGGAAAACCGAAACCAAGTTTTGGGACAATCCGACCCTGAATACAACCCTAGTTCAAAACAAAAGGGTGCGTCATACTCAAGCACCTGGGTTAAAAACCAAAAAGCAAAAACCCCCTAAAGGGCATGGAACCGTACTGGAGGGATGGCTCAACGGACCCTGTAAAATCCACAGTACAGAGGGCGCCACTCCAACACATAGCCTTCAAGCATGTTGGATACTACGGCAGGTGGCCAAAAGTGGCGAAGGCTTTCTAGCCCCGGGTAACCAGCCCAACACTACCAGTACGGTATTAACAGTCTTCGAGACTTTCGCTTCAAATAACATGCGGAAACGAACAATCCGCAGCCTTGCCGAAGTCTACCAAGTAGCAACAACAAATCCATGGAGCGACACGGCTATCACCTTCAATGCCAGCGACGAACCTAAATTCCGAACAGCTCGAGCACCAGCCGCATTGGTCCTCAGTCCAATAGTGGACGGCTTTCGTCTTACCAAGGTACTCATGGATGGCGGCAGCGGATTAAAGCTCATCTACGAGGAAACCCTCCAAAAAATGGAAATTGACTGGAGCCACATTGAGCGAAGTAGCACAACCTTCAGAGGAATAATCCCTAGTCGAGAAGTATGCTGCACAGGAAAAATCACACTAGACGTAGTGTTCGGCTCGCCGGACAATTACAAGTCAGAAGAGGTCACGTTCCAAGTGGCCCCATTTGGCAGCGGATATCACGCCTTGTTAGGGTGAGAAGCATTCACAATCTTCCAAGCTATACCCCATTATGGGTACATGAAGCTCAAAATGCCCGGGCCCAATGGAATAATCACTCTTGTCAGTGATCCAGATATAGCACTCCGCGCTGAAAATAAGACAGCCGCACTGGCCCTAGAGTCATTATCCGAAGCCCTAGTGGCAGAGGAACTCACTGCGCTGTGCTCCACGGTGGATATGGACGATGTGATACTCGATAAGAGGTCTAAGTCCACCTCTTTTAAACCAGCAGACGAAATAGTCAAATTCCAGGTCCATCCAACGGACCCACAAAGACGGCCTCCGTTGGGGCACAATTAAATCCTGATGTAGAAGCCGCATTACAAGAATTCCTTCGGGAAAATGGGGACATTTTTGCCTGGCACCCTTCAGACATGCCAGGAATCCCACGCAGGCTGGCAGAACACAGCCTAAATATCCTAAAAGGATTCAAGCCAGTCAAACAGGCTCTTCGGCGATTTTCCGAACCCAAAAGACACGCAATGGGATAGGAGCTAGCCAAACTCTTAGAAGCCGGATTCATCAGAGATATAAAACATCCGGACTGGCTAGCCAACCTGGTAATGGTACCAAAAAAGGACAAATCCTGGCGCCTTTGTGTCGATTTCAAAGACCTTAACAAGGCCTGTCCAAAGGACCCTTTCCCTCTCCCTTGCGTCGACCAAATCATCGATGCTACCGCAGGGCACGATTCATTGTGCTTCCTCGATGCATACTCCGGATACCATCAAATCAAGATGGCGGAAAAAGACCAGGCCGCAACGGCATTCATTACTCCGTACGGACCATTCTGCTTCAACACAATGCCCTTCAGACTCAAAAACGCCGGCGCAACCTATCAGCGCATGATTCAGACATGTCTGGCCACCCAGATAGGCAAAACAGTGGAGGCGTACGTAGATGATGTGGTCGTTAAAACCAAACACGTCGAAACTCTAGTAGACGATTTGAGGCTTACATTCGACAACCTCCGAGCATATGACATTAAGCTCAACCCAGAAAAATGTGTTTTCGGCGTACCAGCTGGAAAGCTCTTGGGCTTCATTGTATCCAGTAGAGGAATTGAAGCAAACCCAGCCAAGATCCGGGCTCTATCACAATTGGATATCCCAAAAGACCTCAAACAAATACAAAAATTAACTGGATGCGTGGCGGCTCTAAGCCGCTTCATCTCCCGTTTGGGAGAAAAGGCGCTGCCCCTCTATCGCCTCCTCCGGCGCACCGAACACTTTGAATGGACGGATGCTGCCACGGCTGGACTTGAAGAAATTAAGGCCATATTGGAAACAAATCCGGTCCTGGCCGCACCCAACCTGGGCGAACCTATGTTATTATATATCGCGGCAACACATCAAGTTGTCAGCGCCGTACTCGTCGTCGAACGAGAAACAGAAGGGCACAAATTTCCTCTTCAAAAACCAGTGTACTACGTATCCACTGTCTTAACTCCATGCAAGTCCCGGTACCCACATTATCAAAAGATAGCGTATGCGGTGTTCATGGCATCCCGGAAGCTGTGACTCTACTTTCAAGACTGTTCCATAACGGTGGCCTCCGAAGTACCTCTCAACGATATTATAAACAACCGCGACGTGACGGGCAGGATTGCAAAATGGGCCATTGAGCTCTTACCATTTGACATAACCTACAAACCACGGCGAGCTATAAAGTCACAAGTTTTGGCTGACTTCATCACCGAATGGACCGAAGCCGAACTCCCTAAAGAGTACGGCGCATACTCCAATTGGCTCATGCATTTCGATGGCTCCAAAATGTTGGCTGGTTTGGGGGCTGGCGTCGTCTTGACGCCCCAACCAGAGACACAGTCCAATACGTACTTCAAATAATGTACACGGACTCCAACAACGCAGCCGAATACGAGGCCCTTCTACATGGTCTCCGGATGGCAATCTCCATGGGTATTCAACGCCTAGAGGTGCGCGGGGATTCAAACCTCGCAATATCCCAAGTAAATGGAGACTTAGACGCCAAGGATCCGAAAATGGCAGCCTACCATAACGCCGTCATAAAAATGCCAGCTCGGTTCAAAAGACTCAAAGTCCACCATGTAGCCCGGGATAATAACCAGGCAGCATACGTGTTGGCACGCATCGGCGCAAAACGCGACGCCGTCCCTCCAAACATCTTCCTGGAGCAGCTCTTTAAGCCATCCGTATTATGGGAAGAAGAGTCCGGAAATAACAACCCAGAACCAACTGAACCATCCAACACGGAACATTCTGACACAATCGGTGGCCCAGCCAATGAAATAACACCTTCAGCCCACGAAATAATGGCAGTAATTGCCCCGTGGACGGAACCATTCCTCGCCTACTTAATCAGGCAGGAACTCCCCACAGACCAAAATGAGGCCCGCTGCATAGTTCGGCGATCTAAAGCCTACAAGGTCCATGAGGGAGAACTTTATAAGAAAAGCATAACCGGAGTCCTTCAAAGGTGTATCTCCGAAGAGGAAGGGCGAAATATCCTGGCTGAAATTCACGCCGGACTCGGCGGGCACCACGCCGCAGCCCGGGCCCTTGTAGGCAAGGCCTTCCGTACAGGATTTTATTGGCCGACAGCCCAGGCAGATGCTAAGGACTTAGTCCAACGATGCGTCGGTTGCCAGCTTTGCTAATCAAAGCCACATGCCACCCACCGCCCTCAAAACTATACCCATCACCTGGCCGTTCGCGGTCTGGGGGCTTGACATGGTTGGACCCCTTAAAGGGGGAACCCACAAGAAAAAATACTTATTGGTCATGGTGGACAAATTCACCAAATGGATAGAGGCCAAGCCGGTTAAAAGGAAGAATCCGGACCCGTGATAGACTTCATATCCGGGGTAGTACACCGTTTCGGCGTCCCCCATAGCATCATCACTGATAACGGCACGAATTTCACGGCCGGTGGGGTTAAACTCTGGTGCAAAAACATGGGCATCAAGCTCGACTACGCTTCAGTCTATCACCCTCAAACTAACGGTCAAGTGGAACGGGCAAATGGTCTAATCATGAGTGGCATTAAACCCAGATTAGTGCGGTCCCTCACGGAATCTAACACGCGCTGGGTAGAGGAGCTAGACTCCGTACTCTGGGGGCCGCGGACCATGGAAAACCGCACTAGCGGATTCACACCATTTTTTATGGTATACAGCGCTGAGGCAGTTTTGCCCTGTGATATAATTCATGACTCACCTCACATGCGCATGTATGAGGAAAGAGAAGCCGAGTTGGATCGGCAGGACAGTTTGGACGCCTTAGAGGAGGAGCACGACGTGGCAAAATCCCGTTCCGCATTCTATCAGCAGCAGGCTTGAAGATATCAAAGCAAAGAAGTACGGGCTAGAACTTACAATGTTGGCGAACTAGTTCTACGCCTGCCGGACAAGAAAAAGGACAAACTTAAGCCCAAATGGGAAGGTCCCTTTATCATCGACCAAGTCCTTACCGGTGGTGCATACCGTCTACGCAACGCATCTAACAACCGACTCGAGCCAAACCCATGGAACGCAGCCCGTCTCCGAAGATTCTACGCCTAGCGCCGGACTCAGAGTTCGTCTCCTTCCTCCGTCCACCTTTCATATTTTTTTGTTGTCTTTGTTTTCCCTCCTTTTTCCTCCCTCTTTCAGTGCAAGCCTCTTGAGGGCTGATCTGCGCTTTGTTCGCACTCACTTGATGTGCTACTCGCACTCGTTATACCTGGGGGCTTATTTAACAGAAGCTTATCTATACGGGCTTCATGCCCAACACATGTGTCATACTTCCGCATGTACCTTTTACTCACCATTATATGCATCGATATGACTTAAGTTTTGGCCAAGCTGGGTTGCCTGGCTCCTATGCTTACCCCTACGTTCCCGATTGTTCGGCTAGGAGGTAAAGGGAGCACCTCTGCGATTGTTACTGCTGGATCAGCCGGATGTGTACCTCAGACTGGGTGAAGCCGAAAGCTAGCGTTCTTAAGGGAATATTTGGTCGGTGACCTGAAAGATGATTTATTACTTATTTATTTCTCTGCCCCCTGATGCTTTTCTGCTCTTTTCGTAGTCTGGACATGCACTTTAGGGCATGCCTCCCAGGGAAAGGAACCCCTAACGGAACTATTCTCCCTGGAAGATGTTTCTTACTAACCATGTAATATAACATAGCTAGTTGGGCACTTGTCTGGTAAAGAACTTATGACCCCTACGCCTTGTCTCCATGCATGCCCCGGTTTTTGTATAACCGTCAGGGTATTCGGACACACTCCGGACTGTTGGGTCCCGAGGTTGAAGCGAAACGGTCCGCAAAGACAAACGATCTACAATCCAGCTAGAAGGCATTTTACATGTCATTTTAAAATTACATCGTCAAACTGACTAATTGTACTCCTCTTCAATCCCATCTAACAGGCTGTCTTATTTACAGTCCCGTTGGGAATATTTCGCGGCCAACTCTACTTGGCCGTACATCAGGCTCACAGGGATCTCCTTCCCATCGGGCCCCACAGGTCCGACCTCGGCCATGTGGTTTGGATCAGCCCTCGTGTACCACGTCTTCACCATGGCCCAGGCCTCACTGGCGCCTTGACGGCAGGCCGATATCTTCCACAGACGGAAACGCTGCCGTACTCCCTGAAGCTTCTCAGCAAGCCCTCCAAGACCCTCGGGTAGGGAGACGGAAGGCCATAAGGTCTGAACAACGCCGCTCATCGCCTGCCGAACACGTTCATGCAGTTGCAGCAGCTCGGGAAGAGGGTCTCCCGTAGAACCAGGCATCTCCTCCGCCGGACGACCCGTGAGCACACCTACAGACACGTTTCTGTCAATCGACTTCCTCGCCGAACTCTTCTTTTCAAAAGAGTTTGCTCAAGCACTTACTGTAAATGCCGCGACGAAGCCGTCGATTCTCCTTTACGGAGTTAGACAGCTGGACCCGAACACCTTTTAGTTCTTCGCCCAGCTGGGTGTTGGCATCTTGGAGTTTGTTCCTCTCCTACTGCACCCTTGTAAGCACCTTCTCGCCGGCCTTAAGCAGGCGTAGCAGATGTTGCTTGTCCGGATCTAGTCCGACACCCTCTGCAATATTATGGTCAGATCATACACACACGCCGCACTTCATAAACTACTTCTCTTTTCGAAATATGAATTACCAGAGGGGGTCTCTGTGGCTCCCCGGGCAGCGGCTAGCGCGGCCTCAAGTTGGGCCTTGCATTCTTGAAGCTCCTGGGACAGGTGGGTATTCTTCTCCGTAAGATCCTGCATAACAAATGATCCTTAAATCAGTTAGTTTAACTATTTTAAGTCTCGGGGGCTACTGGCATATATAACCATTAAAATTCCTCACCCGTATATCTTTTACACACTGCTCCGTGGCTCTGGTTAAACCATCTTGAGCAGCACGGAGGTGCGCCTCTCCCGCATTAAAGGCATTCAACGCCTCTGGGGAGAAACACGCGTCACGAAGAACTGTCCGGTGGTGCCTGTGATTCATGGCGCTCTCCACCTCAGACCTGGTGGCGGACAACCTGTCGGCATCCTCCGTTGGAGGAGCATCCGGCTCGCGCCTTGCGCTCGCCTCCCCCTCCGGACCAGGCGTTGGAGCCTGGCTGGCAGAGGCTTGGTTGGCAACCACTCCGGGCTCAGTCCGGCGAGTGCTCTTTCTCCTGGAAGAATCATGAGCATTAATGTACCTCCCAGGAGCCTTTCCTTTAAAGGACAAGGGTGCGCCAAACCTCTGCGGCGATGTTTCGATTCGCGCCGCACTCCTCTTCCGCCTGTTGGGCCGCACTGACCCTGGTTGGTCAGTCGCCGCGGGCTCGGCTTCCCGCCATAAAGGCACCTCCTGTGAAGCATCGTTGGTACACGGTGATTCAGAAACAAGCATTAAAATAGTAACAGTGTTAGGACTTCGGTCGTACTCACCTAGGAAGCCGGAGATAAACCGGGGTAGTCAGCCGTAATGGCGACTAGAGCATTGTCTATGCTGAGCTGGTGGAACACCCCATCAATCAGTTCCACCATTATGTCCGGATCATCTCCGGAGGCTGGATCAAGGGATCTTCCCGGATCCTCGGGTTGAGGAGTCGGGCTTTCTATGCCCTCCACATCCCGGCGCAGTTCCTACGTCAAAATCATAAAGTAAGACACTTATCTTTGAAAGCACGGATCAGATATATAAACGTCCGCTTACCCAGCTCCGAGGGTTATTCATGGAGAATCCATTCAATGGACTCGTGCGGAGGAAGTCCTCCTTATCCCCCTTGTACAAGCCGGACAGGATCTTCACCAGATCGGCGGTCGATCCCGGCCCCTTGCGACCATGATGGGTGGCGTCATTCTCCCTGTTGAAATCCCACATGGGGTGGCCCCTATATTGGAGCGGCTGCACCCCTCGCATAATGTATATGGCCATGACTCCAATCATGGTTAATCCGGAATGGGCCAGTAACCGTATCCGGCCCATCAGATATTGGACGCTCTTATCATCTTCCCGTTGAGGGCTCCGCGGGCGCCAGCTCAGGCGTTTCTTCAGAGGAGCATTGCTAAACTCCGGGAGGCCGATCCGAACTGGGTCCGATAGCAGGGCGTCTTCCATATAGAACCACTCCGAAGGCCAGTCTTCGGACGCCTTCTTCGGGGTTCCGGACAGATATCCGGTCCCCGCGATGCGCCATATTTCAGCTCCACCCACTTGATATATCGACCCCTCATGACAACGGGGTACGAGGCAAAACAATCTCTTACACATCGCAAAATGGGGCTCGATGCCCAAGAACAACTCGCAAAGAGCTACAAAGCCCGCGATGTGTAAAATGGAGGCAGGTGTGAGGTTGTGAAGTTGGAGTCCATAGAACTCCAGAAGCCCCCGAAGAAATGGATGTATAGGAAATCCGAGTCCCCTTATTAAGTAGGGGACGAGACATACCCGCTCTCCTTTGGAGGGATTGGGGATGCTCTCCGCCTGCTTCCCACCCTTGTAGGTGGCCAGTCCGGCTCGAACCGGAACCATAAAGGCTGGGGGAAGGTATCCCTCTGCTTGGAGCGTCGCTAACTCGCTATGCGGGACTGAGCATCTCCTGGCTGAGAACTGGGAGCGCGAGAAGAGGAGCCGCGTCGACTGTCCATGTTGGAATGGATTTTTGTCAGATGCGCTTCGATGAGTACTTGCAGGAGGAGGATGGTGTGATTCGGATATGGATCCTTGCCTCTCTTATAGGCGGCTTATTCGTGCAGCTAGGGGGGTAAAATATAAAAATACCCTGGCTTTTCGCATTCATACGACACGTGGAAGAGGGCCATTATTGGACGTGGAAGAGGAACATTTATAAGGACACCAGACACTATTCGACAAACACATGGAGTATGAAGGAGAACCCGCCTTGCAAACGCCGAAGACAATATACGTGTCGGACTCGACGTCATTGAAGCCTGGTTTGGGGGCTACTGAGGGAGTCCTGGACTAGGGGGTGTCCGGATAGCCGAACTATCATCACCGGCCGGACTCCAAGACTATGAAGATACAAGATTGAAGACTTCGTTACATGTCCGGATGGGACTTTCCTTGGCATGGAAGGCAAGCTTGGCAATACGGATATGTAGATCTCCTACCATTGTAACCGACTCTATGTAACCCTAGCCCTCTCTGGTGTCTATATAAACCGGATGGCTTTAGTCCATAGGACGAACAACAATCATACCATAGGCTAGCTTCTAGGGTTTAGCCTCCTTGATCTCGTGGTAGATCTACTCTTGTAATACCCACATCATCAATATCAATCAAGCAGGACGTAGGGTTTTACCTCCATCAAGAGGGCCCGAACCTGGGTAAAACATTGTGTCCCTTGTCTCCTGCTACCATCCGCCTAGACGCATAGTTCGGGACCCCCTACCCGAGATCCGCCGGTTTTGACACCGACACTGGGATTCACCGTGTGGGATGTACATACGAACGAAAACAATTGGGTTTCCATGCCTCGCCCGATCGCACATGAGCCAGCTTGTGTGCCAGGAGGGCCTGTCCCCGACGGTTTCTGGGTCGTGTGGGAAGGACCCCCTATCACCCACACTCACATGGCAACGGTTCCAAATGCCGTCGCGGAAAGGGGTTTTAAAACGTTTGTAAGCACCGACGCATGCCAGTGATGTTTTATATGCATTATTATGCTATTTATATTATTTTGGGACAAAGCTATTAACCTAGAGCCCAGTGCCAGTTTCATTTTTTCCTTGTTTTTGAGTTTCGCAGAAAAGGAATACCAAACAGAGTCCAAACGGAATAAAACCTTCACGATGATTTTTCTTGGACCAGAAGACACCGAGGAGACTTGGAGTGCAAGTCAGAAGAGCCACGAGGCGGCCACAAGGTTGGAGGGTGCACCCCCTACCTTGTGGGCCCCTCGGTGACCCCCTGACCTAGATCTTCCTCCTATATATTCACATATATTCCAAACCACCTGAAGCATCCACGAAAACACTTTTCCACCGCTGCAACCTTCTATTTCCGTGAGATCCCATCTTGGGGCCTTTTTCGGCATCCTGCTATAGGGGGATTCGATCACGGAGGGCTTCTACATAAACTCTATTGCCCTTCCGATGAAGCGTGAGTAGTTTACCTCAAACTTACGGGTCCACAACTAGTAGCTAGATGGCTTCTTCTCTCTCTTTTATTCTCAATACCATGTTTTCCTCAATGTTCTTGGAGATCTATCCGATGTAATCTTGCTTTGCGGTGTATTTGTCGAGATCTGATGAATTGTGGATTTATGATCAGCTTATCTATGAATATTATTTGAATATTCTTTGAATTCTTTTATGTATGATTTGGTATCTTTGTAATTCTCTTTGAATTATCGGTTTGGTTTCGCCAACTAGATTGGATTTTCTTGCAATGGGAGAAGTGGTTAGCTTTGGGTTCATTCTTGCGGTGTCCTTTCCCACTGACAGTAGGGGCAGCAAGGCATGTATTGTATTGTTGCCATCGAGGATAAAAAGATGGGGTTTACATCACATTGCTTGAGTTTATTCCTCTACATCATGTCATCTTACTTAATGTGTTACTCTATTCTCCATGAACTTAATACTCTAGATGAAGGCAGGAGTCGGGCGATGTGTGGAGTAATAGTACTAGATGCAGGCAGGAGTCGGTCTACTTGACACAAACGTGATGCCTGTATTGCATAATCATTGCCTTATATATCGTCATAACTTTGCACTTTCCTATTAATTGCTCGACAGTAATTTGTTCACCATCGTATTATTTGATATCTTGAGAGAATCCACTAGCGAAACCTATGCCCCCCGGGTCTATTTTGTAACACCCCAAAAATTTAACCATGATTTATTAATTAAAATTTTGCCTTGGTAAATTAAATTTTTATTTTCTGGGTTTGTCTTTTGATTTCAGAACCTTTCTTTTCTTTGATATTGTGGAGTTTTTGCCCCAAGTAAAAAGTTTTCAAAAATGTTGTTGGGCTTGTATACCCCCTCTTGAAACATTTCTTTTATCAGTGGAATTATTTAAATAATTATTTCTCCCTGAACTTTATTTCTTTAAAAATGATCTTCTCATAAGTTTTAGGGTCCCATTTGCACTACAACCCTTTGATAAATTTATTTAAAAATCCCAACAAAATTTTGGGATGAGATATGATGTCCCTAAATCACTTTTATGCAAAAAGAGCTTTTAGCATTTGGAGATTTTCAGCTCTACACCAAGTTTTCAAATCTGGTCCAGATTGTATTTTTGCACTACAACCTATTTAAATATTCTTTTAAAACTTCCACCAAAACTAGGGGAGGTCAGTAGGAGTATATAATTCAACTTTGTGCAAAAACCCATTGATGTTCTTTGAAAAATTTGAGTAAACCATCCTATTTTGCTCTCTGGTCCAGTTTGGCATTTCCTACTGCAACCCCATTTTATTTTGCTCTGTTGGCCATGATTCTTTTTCCTGCTTATAGTCCACCCTACAAAACCCTTAAGTCTAGGAGCATGGACCCATTGGAGTATTTTTGGTCCATGAAACTATGCCCTTCTCTTTCTGTCCAGAAATGGTTTTTCTCAAAAACTTACACTAACAAGTTTTTGTTTTTGACAAACTAACCTTGCCACCCTCCTTTTCATCTAAAGAGACTATGATCTAGAGATTTTGGCCAGCCCAAGAGATGCCTAGATGCACTTGGCATTTCATCGAGCAGGTTAGGAGCATGGCTAGTTTTGGCATGCTTTTGGACTTGCATTATGAAGTTGCCCTAATGGCCTAACCAGCATGTCCCATGGCTTTACCCTAGCCTATAGCCCCACCCCGCTAACCCTCACGTGATTTGGAGCCCTCTGGCATGCCTTGGCATTTTGCGGAACATGCAGCGTGCCTGCTCTGGGTGCGCCCAGAGCGCACGTTTTCCACGTGCGCGCACCGAGCCACCGCGTCTCACTGCCGCCTCCCCGCGCTCGTTCTAGCCCTTCCCCACTCACAGCTAACACACCCGCCCCCTCCCTCGCCGTAGAGCCGCCCCTGGAGTCCCACAGCACCGCTGTCAGGTCGGCCGTGGCAACTAGCGGCCGACCACAGCAGCCCCTGCCATGGACGGCGTCGCCCCAGCCACACGCGTGCGCCAGCTGCCCTCTGGAGCAGCTCGAGCTCATCCATGAGCTCGTTTGCTAGCGCACGTTGCCGCCATGTCACCCTGCCTACTACAGAATGGTGGTTCACTGGCGTCCTTATCCACGGCCATGGAACCGACGTAGTTGCGCTATAAATGGAGACCCCTGAACCCGTCCGGACCCTTAGGCAACATCAAGCCACTCCTCCAAAGCCCCCATGGCCAGCAAGCGACGGCGGGAAGCCTTCTTCCCCATCTCCGGCAGGTTCGGCCGCCGCCACTCTTCGGTCACGTTCGTCGTGAGCAGGCCCTCCCCCGTCCATCCAACACCAGCACTCGACTCCCCTTGACCGTGCGGAGCTGCCCAGCCTCTCAAACGCGACCGGGAACCACCGTAGCACGAAGCCCCGATTCACCCGAAGCTGCCGTCCGCCGTGCAGGTCGCCGCCGGTGACTCCCTACGTCCCCGCCACCCTCTCGACCACCGGGAGGACCGCCCTGGACCCGCGGATCCATCCCTGCTTTCGGGATCCCGCTAGGAGCCGCCGTTCGCCGGCGTCGATCGCCGGAGCCCAGCGTGTGTTCGGCCAGAGGAGGAGGGAGGCAGGGGCGACTGGTCAAACCTGACCAGTGGGCCCCATGGACCCACTGTCAGTGACCCAGCACCGGGCCATGCTAGCATAAGTGGAGGCGTAATCCCAGAGTACGTCTTCGACGTGTTTTTACTTCGAAATGTTTTTCTTTTTCTGTTTTATTAAAAAACAGAAATTTGACTAAACTTTGACTGGCTATAACTTTTTAAATATAACTCCAAATGAGTGGATTCTTTTTCCTACCTCTCTCAAATTTCACCTAGTTTATTTTCAGATTTATTTAAAAAATAATTAGGAAAACTTTTTGTACTGTTTTTAAAGTTGTGTTAATTTGAATATTTTCAAAAATAGAGTTTTGAAGAAGTCAACCTTCAAAAAAGTGCACCTCACTTGCATACTCTTGAAGGCAAGCATCTTGAACCCTGGCATAATATTTTGTGTGTTGTTTGATACGGTTTCAACACCACCTTGACTTGGAGTATTCATTATTTTATGTGATGATACGATCATACGCATGAATGCATAATGAAGATTTCTTTGCTATTGGAAATGGATATGCTTGTGATGATCCTCGTATGCCTTTCGTGCCTGCTGGAAGGAAACCAGGAAAGTCTCTGTCTTGGGTAGGCACGAGCTTGTCTCTAGTTCCTCGTTGAGACGATTGTGTCCGGTATGGCATGAGGGGATATGATGAGTGGTGATTCTGTCTGTTGGTTGAATTATATTTGCTATGCTTATCATGCAAGGAATGCTTAAACCTCCTGAGTCGGCTATAGATCGAGTCTTGTTCTAGTAACCCCCATACTTGTCTCGTACTACAACCTGTCCCTGCCTCAAGTAGGGTACGGTTCAGTAAGTTGTAAACCCCTTGCTAGCACACACACCGTACAGAGAGGCCATGGTGGAAGATACAAACTGCAACCGGTAGGCATGCCACCTGGTCCGGGGGCATGGGTGTTTCCGGTTGGGACCCAGAGGCGGGCACCCCTTAGTAAGCGCGCGGTATAAATTTGATCCCATGCTAATTGAGGTTGTAGCCTCCCCACTTAGAGTTTTGCTTGACAGGTGTCTTGGGTGATTCCAGACACCGGTAAGTTAAGCTGGTGTGTGTGAGTCAGGTGTGTTTTCAATTAAAAGACCGTAAATGGAATTAGTCCCGATGGACTAAAGGAATCCATTACTCATGGGGAAAGAGTACACCCTCTGCAGAGATTAAATCTATTCGAATAGCCGTGTCCATGGTTAAGGACTACAGTCTGGGATGGGTCAAGTGTCGGTCTTAGTGTCGGTCTTCGGAGGAAAAACTGCTAAACCAGAACATGGATTATGACCTGTGACGTATGATGATTATGATTATTATTATTATTATTGCGGACTAACAAGTTACATTACTTGAATTATTGGGTATCCCTGGGACGGTTCTACCTCCTGGATATTCACCATGATTATTCTCTCATAAGCCCTTTATGTGGTGTCACTCAGACGCCCGACTGTGGCATGCTTGTTATTTAAATTATTTATAAGCCCTTTTTGCGGTGTCGCTTAGACGCCCGACTGTGGCATGCTTGTTATTTATATTATTTATAAGCCCTTTATGTGGTGTCGCTCAGACGCCTGACTGTGGCATGCTTTAAATTATTATCCTTTCGAGGCGAAGCTTCAGACACCCGATCGGTGCATTCTATTTCTACTCTATTACTGTATATTCAAGTTATGAATAACATGTCTGTGTGCATCATGGGTTTTATTTTTGTGACTGACATTGTGATCATAGAATATTTTGGAGCATGCTTATCATTTTTTATATTATACCTGTGTTCATAATGTTTGCGAGTACATTCAAAAGTACTCACTGGCTTGTCCCTGGCTATTGTCTTGGCCAGATTTCTTGCTTGGAGAGGAACATTGCGATGACAGCCCCGAAACTTAAGCAATGGTGATAGCAGCCTTGTGAAGATAGGAGTTATCCAGGTCAGTTGTTCCTGTGGGAAATGGAGTCCCATAGACGCTGAAAGACCACAAACCGCTTCCGCCATCAGCCACTAGCAACCTTGTGTTGTACTCATAGGCCAGAATGGTCTTGTACTACATATTTTGTATTTTTCTTGGAATTTCTGTATCAGGTTGGTGCCTCATCAGCTAACAGTAATCCTGGGACTGGTGAGCACAAGGACCATTTTTGGGAAATTAATATCCCAAAAATCCGGTCCTGACAATTTTCCATCATATAAGTTTCTGATCTACTATTTTCCATCATATTAGTTTCCGATCTACTATTTTGCAATCTTTTACTATCAGATCTATAAACCAAAAAATACCAAAAATAATTACTTTATCTTTTGTTTATTTTCATCTATCTCTATTAGATCTCAGTTTTGCAAGTGACCGTGAAGGGATTGACAACCCCTTTATCGCATTGGGTGCAAGTTGTTTGATTGTTTGTGCAGGGATTGGTTATTTGTGCATTGTCTCCTACTGGATTGATACCTTGGTTCTCTAACTGAGGGAAATACTTATGTCTACTTTGCTGCATCACCCTTTCTTCTTCAAGGGAAAACCAACGCAAGCTCAAGAAGTAGCATACCTTGGATAGTCTTTTTCCTCGTGGGGTCCCAAATGTCAGAATCCAAATCTATCAATACCATGCAACTTTTCTTCTTATGAATTACAACCCAATTGGTTTGCTAGCTGAAAATAAGTTTGTGGGTGCTGGCGGGCGCTAAGAACTTGCTGGTTCTGAAATGAACAATGATATCAAGGATCCCTCAAGAATGATGTTCTTTCCCTATGTTGTGATTGCTTATAATATTTATGTCTTAATTAAAGAAATAGCAAGCCATTGGCCCAGTATGAAAGAAAATATGGATCAAAACCGATTGAAAAGGGCAACAATATCTAACTCCAGCTTAAAGAAGGTACAAAAGCACGAAGATTAATTGTTCATTAGGTTTAGACAAAACCCAGATTAAATAGGGAAACAACATCTAACTCAACCAAACTTTTCAGCGGTTACAATCGAATGGATTGGCCCGATCCATAAAATCAAGATCCCGGTACAAAAGATCTACTTCTCCATGATGACGACTAGTTGCTGTAAATAGAAGCCGAGCATGTTCTGAAGCCCTTTTGTCCACCTGAAACGTCTTTTTATGCTGTTCAACATGTCCATCCATGAGAAATTTCTTGTTGAAAAACTTAATCCACGTGGACAATAGTGCCACGTGAAGAATGTGACAAAGCTAGTGTTTGCACGGTTGGATGCATATCCTTCCACCGTTATTGTCTTCAAACGAATGTCATGAGATATGAGAAAACCCTTGTGCTTCCTTTGCCATCGATTGGTTAGCCTTTTTCTCGAAGTCCTAGTACCTAAATAGACATGAAGATTGAAATTAGTTAATGTCTAAAATAGAGTATGTCAAAGGAGCGACAGCTGAACGGTTAATTCTAGTACATTATATATGGGCTTTCAATTTGTGTGAAATCATCACCTCTATATACGAATTCTCCGAACATGGAAAGCATCACAACAAGCAAATAGTGGCATTCAGATCAAGACACCCTATATAAATATAGAAGGTCTTGACAGAATCCAGCACCCCTCATAGGCCATCCATGGACAAGCTCTTCATTCAGCATATAACATATAATTAGCACCGAAAGTGTACTCCAAGATGATATTTAACTTATGCACACAAAACATGCAGATTACAAAAGTATACATGGATAATATACAATACCTGAATAAGTGTGGAGCCAACCACCATCTTGTAACCTTTAAATGGTCACGATTTGCACCCAAGGTCTCAATTTTAGGCGCAGAGACCACAATTATTTGCGAAGGTTTATAACAAGAATCACGGAGCAACCTTTGAAGTGAAGGGGCATCTTTGATGATGAGCTCCTGTCCTTCAAAACAAATTCCAATGCTTACAAGGTGAGGCGACTTTATTTTGATACAAGGGATATGGATTCCATTTCCAAAAACAAGCACCAAACACTCCAGGGCAGGGCAGCTGGAGTGGATGATGATGCACTATGAGGCCTCCGACAGATGAACCAACACAAGCACAAGTTTTTTTAGCGGTGGTAATCGAAGCATTTGTACCAGATTGTCTGCTAGATGGCACCGGGTCAAGGTGGCGGTGTGGAGAGAGGAGGAAAACCATGAGATGGACATCAATGGTGAGGGCACAGATGCAGCGATTGGTGGTAACCTATCGTTGTAGTAATGATAAAGCTCAAGCTGCTTGAGTTTTTTGAATTGACGGGATGTCAACTAGGCGCCCACCGTGGAGGGTATGTCCAGTAGGTAGCATGCCAGCATGCGAATGCGTTGAACGGAGCCCTGGTGGGAGGAGATGATGGCTCTAGGGAGTTCAGAATCATCATCGATGGATAGCTGATGATAGTCGAGATTAAGAGGCACGATGCGCCACTGAGTGCGCCACAAAGATGCGAGGACTTGTATGAGGCAGCCATCTGATAACCCACTAGTATAGGGGATCACAACAGTTTTCGAGGGTAAAGTATTCAACCCAAATTTACAGATTCAACACAAGGGGAGCCAAAGAATATTTGAAGGTATTACTGAGTTGTTGATGACCCACAAGTGTAGGGATCTATCATAGTCCTTTCGATAAGTAAGAGTGTCGAACCCAATGAGGACCAGATGTAGCGACCAGACCTCAAACAGTCTGATTTCTGTGCTTCAGTGTCATCCCTGGATCAGTAATGCTGACACACAGTACTTGAAGGATTTATAACAGAGTAGCAATCACACACTTATTACATGGAATGTCTCCAAAGGAGAACTTATTACAATGAATACGGCTTAAGGCTATCTAATAACGATAACAGCGGAAGGCTTGGAAGATGAGTGAGTCCATCAACTCCAATGGCATCACTGAGTATAGAACGACGATCCTAAGGCATCTTACACGTCATCTGAAAAGTTTGCAACATGAACGTTGCAGCCCGAAAAACGGGTCAGCACATGGAATATGCTGGCAATGTAACACATAGAGAGTAATGAACAGAAACAGGCTATACAACATGCATATATGGCTGGTGGAAAGCTCTATGGTTACAATTTTGCATAAAGCCAATTTTCCCCTACTACAAAGGAATAAATTTTATTTAACTATCATGGTAGTTGTTAAACATTGAGAGTGTAGACACCCTCTCAATCCCAATTAAACATCATCATTAAACCCAACAAAATTATTTAAAGGTAACATGATGAGATTCACATGATAATCCATGTACTAGATACTCAAAACATCAATAACCGGGGACACGGCTAACCATGATTAGTTTATACACTCTGCAGAGGTTTGCACACTTTTCCCCACAAGACTCGATCTCCTCCATTGGTTTTCTCGCACTACAAGGTGTTTGAGAAACGGATAATCGAGACATAGTCTTTCAGAAGCGTTTACACCTTACGATGGGTAGACCATTACACCTACTTTCCCCTACAACTGCTAGTCTACCACTGTAAGAGTTCACACGACTTAATTAACTATGCTAGAGCCCATAGTAGCTTGTGGCTGCACACGGAAGTTTCTAGCATGAATAATCTCATGACCCCTTTGAGCCTGGGTGGCGGTCCATAAAGCAAAACAGGCAATCCTGGAATACCCAGGTACCTCAATCCACCCAGATGTGTATTAAAGTTGCCACCTTAAATAAACCATTAATTATAAATCTCACATCTGTTATGAATACACTCACCCAGTCCACGTCTACTAGCATAGCATAGCGATAAGCAAACGTAGAAGTAACTCCCAAGGGTTGGATAATAAAACAGGTAATAGGTACTACCTCATCTACTTCCCAAAAACCCACATATTAATAAGATCCTAATCATGCAATTGTTTGGGAATTGATCTAATGCAATAAAACTGGGTAGTAAAGAGGTATGATCAAAGTGTTACTTGCCTTACTAATGATCCGCGAAACCTAGGGATTTGAACTAGCAAGCGGCACACTCCGGATACTCTATCGCAAACAAACAAGCAAACAAGCAAACAATAAGTACTCATCTAATGCACAGGTAAAAACCAAATAAGAGAAATAACCAGAAAGTTCAACTTAAGAAATCTGGTTTGCAAAAAGAGTCAAAATCGAACGAAGCAACAAAACACAAACGGCATAAGAAACAAGCTTCGTTTACTAATCTGGACCTAGGTCAAATTTTATAGAAGCAAAAACTTGTTTGAGTAGGTTAAACGGAAAGAGGGTTTCGAGACGAAACTCTAGGCGCTTGAATCGCCTGATTCCGATAAACGAGCGAAAAGTAATACTAGAACGAAAATCGGATCTAAAATCGCGATCAAAAATAATCGCGAAAAATCTGAGAAAAAGAAAAACTGACGAACTGATTAAAGAAAAACTCAACCGATCTAATCTAAAAAGACGAAAACTAGGGATTTCTAAAAAAAACTGGATTGGTTTCTTTAGAAAAACCGGGCGGCGGGGCGGCTACCTCGGCTCGGGCTCCGGCGGTGCTCCGGCGGGGCTGCAGAGCGATGCGGGGTGCGGGGCGGAGGCGATAGGCGGCGGCGGCTCCTGGGCGGCGACGGCGCTAGGTGGCGGGCGGCG
>NC_057801.1:716539006-716547234 GCF_018294505.1 Triticum aestivum
GAGTGCGGTGGCGGCGGCTGCGGCTGGGGACTCCGGGGGGGGTCCCGGCTTGGTATTTAAAGGGGGGGTGCGGTGGCTTGGGGGAGGGGGCAAGGCGGCAGCGGCGGGGAGGAGTCCGGCTCGGACTCCGTGTCCGGGTCGGCGGTGGCGCGGCGCGGCTGCCCGTGGGAGACGGCCCGTCCTGGCTCGGCTGGGCTTCGGCCCAGTCGGGTGCGCACGCGCGTTTTTTGAACAAATTCCGCCGAAACTAAGAAAAATCCTAGAAAAGTAAATAAAAATCTAAAAATGCCGAAACAAATTTTTACCGTCTAAATAAAATATTTAGAACATGCTAAACATTTTCTTGGCCCTAAAATGCAGTTTTGAAAAACGTGCAATTTTTCCTAAATTCAAATAATATAGCAGAAACTCCAAAATAAACCTTATTTGATTTTTTTATTAAATCCTCAATATTTCTTTATTTTGGGAAAATCATTTTAGTCCCTCTCTCATACTTTTGTATTAGAAATAATTGAAGATAAAATAAATAAAATCAAATGATCCTATTTTCAAAATTCGAGAAAACTCAAATATGAAAATAACGAAATCCCCAACTGTCTCCGAGGGTCCTTGAGTTGCTTAGAATTTCTAGGATCAAGCCAAAAACAAATAAAATATGATATGCAGTGATGATCTAGTGTATAACATTCCAAATTGAAAATTTGGGATGTTACAAACCTACCCCCCTTAAGATGAATCTCGCCCTCGAGATTCGGGTTGGCTAGAAAATAGGTGAGGGTGGTACTTCAACAGATCTTCCTCTCACTCCCAGGTGGCTTCATCCTCGGTGTGGTGGCTCCACTGAACCTTGCAAAACTTGATAACCTTGCTGCAGGTGACTCGGCTGGCATACTCGAGAATCTTGACTGGTTTCTCCTCATAGGTCAAATCACTGTCCAACTGAATCGCTTCCAACGGCACTGTATCTCTCAGCGGTATATCGGCCATCTCTTCGTGGCACTTCTTTAACTGGGATACATGGAACACATCGTGGACTCCTGACTATCCGTCGGGCAATTCCAACTTGTAAGCAACTTCTCCCATGCATTCCAAAACTTCGTATGGTCCCACAAAACGTGTCACTAACTTTCCCTTAACTCCAAAGCGCTTAACTCCTCGAAGTGGCGATACACAAAGATAAACTCGGTCTCCGACTTTGTACACTGTCTCCTTGCATTTTGAATCTGCGTAGCGCTTCTGTCTGGACTGGGATATCTTGAGCCTATCTCGTATCAACTTCACCT
Organism: Triticum aestivum; assembly: GCF_018294505.1. NCBI lineage: Eukaryota > Viridiplantae > Streptophyta > Magnoliopsida > Poales > Poaceae > Triticum > Triticum aestivum. Next base: position 716,540,290 of record NC_057801.1, read on the forward strand.
TCTGTTCAGATTCCTTAATCAAATCTAGTCCAAACAACAGGCGATCTCCAACTTCATCTCACGACAATAGGGTTCTGCACCTCCTTCCGTACGTGGCTTCAAAAGGGGCCATCTTCAAACTGGATTAATAACAGTTGTTGTAAGAGAACTCTGCAGAAGGCAGATTGTCGTCCCAACTAGATCCATAATCTAGCGCACAAGCTCTCAGCATATCCTCCAAAATCTGGTTGACTCTCTCGGTCTGTCCATCTGTCTGCGGGTGAAAGGTTGTACTGAACTCTAGCCTGGTACCCAAAGTTTCATGCAACTGATTCCAGAACTTTGAGGTAAACTGGGTTCCTCTATCTGATATGATGCTCCTCGGAACTCCATGTAGACATACGATCCTGGTCATGTATATCTTTGCCAACTTAGCACTGGTGTAAGTGGTCTTCACTGGGATGAAATGAGCTACCTTCGTCAAACGATCGACTACAACCCAAATCGAGTCGTAGCCTGAAGCAGTCCTGGGCAATCCCGTGATAAAGTCCATGCCTAACTTGTCCCACTTCCATTCGGGTATCGGCAATGGCTGTAATAATCCTGCTAGCTTCTGATGCTCTGCCTTCACTCTCTGACATACATCACAAACAGCTACGTACTCTGCAATATCCTTCTTCATTCCGGTCCACCAGAATGTGTCCTTCAAATCCAAATACATCTTGGTATTTCCTGGATGAATCGAGTATGGCGAATCATGGGCCTCTTGCAGAATCAACTTCCTGATCTCCGGATTATTGGGCACATAAATGCAGTCCTCAAACCATAAGGTATCGTGCTCATCCTCACGAAATCCTTTAGCTTTTACTTTGCTCATCTTCTCCTTTATAGAGGCAATCTCCTTGTTAGACTTCTGAGCTTCTCTGATCTTATCCATCAAAGTAGACTGAATCTCTAATGCTGCTACATAGCCTCTCGGAACGATCTCCACACATAGCTCTCGAAGGTCCTCGGCTAACTCCTTCGGTAACTCTCCGGTCATGAGTGTGTTGACACGGCTCTTGCGACTCAACGCATCGGCTACTATGTTAGCCTTTCCAGGGTGATAATGCAATCTCATATCATAATCCTTGATGAGTTCCAACCATCTCCTTTGCCTGAGATTTAACTCCTTCTGTGTGAAAATGTACTTCAAACTCTTGTGATCCGTGTACACCTCACAATGATTTCCGATGAGAAAATGTCTCCAAGTCTTCAATGCATGCACTACGGTTGTTAACTCCAAGTCATGCGTAGCATAATTCAACTCATGGGGCTTAAGCTGTCGTGAAGCATACGAAACAACTCTTCCTTCTTGCATAAGCACTGCTCCAAGCCCTCGACGTGAAGCATCACAATACACCTCATAATCCTTGCGCTGATCTGGCAGAATCAACACTGGCGACGTAAACAAGCGTTTCTTCAACTCCTGGAAACTAGCCTCACATTCCTCGGTCCAAATGAACTTGGTATCCTTTTTCAGCAACTCTGTCATATGTTTTGCAATCTTCGAGAAATTCTCAATGAATCTCCGGCAGTATCCTGCCAGTCCAAGAAATTTCAGGATCTCTCCAACTATCGTTGGTGCTAGCCAATTTGTCACAGTGACAACCTTGGTGGGATCTACTTATATTCCTTCTTCGGATATAACGTGTCCGAGGAATCCAACTTCCTTCAACCAAAACTCACATTTGCTGAATTTGGCGTATAACTGGTGTTCTCTGAGCTTCTCCAATACCAAACGCAAATGCTCCTTATGCTCTTCTTCATTCTTTGAATAGAACAAAATGTCATCAATGAACACTACGACGAACTTATCAAGAAACTCCATAAACACCTTGTTCATCATGTTCATGAAATAGGCAGGTGCGTTAGTCAGACCAAATGACATAACGGTATACTTGTAAAACCCATACCGAGTGGTAAAAGCCGTCTTAGGTATATCCTGCTCTCTAATCTTCAACTAATGGTATCCTGATTGCAAATCAATCTTGCAAAATACCTTTGCTCCTTGCAACTGGTCAAACAAATCATTGATCATCGGCAGTGGGTACTTGTTCTTGATTGTCACTTCATTCAATCCTCGATAATCAACAACCATGCTTAATGATCCATCCTTCTTCTCCACTAGAAGTACTGGCGATCCCCAAGGTGATGAACTTCGGCGAATATAGCCTTTATCCAGTAACTCCTTAATCTGCTTCTTAATTTCCTCCAAATCTTGTGCGGGCATCCTGTACGGTCTCTTAGATAACGGCCCTGTGCCTGGCAAAAGCTCAATCAAAAACTCAATGTCTCTATCCGGCGGCATGCCTGGCAACTCTTCTGGAAATACATCAGGGAAATCCTTCACCACTGGTACTTCCTCCTTTGCAACTCCTGATAAGGAATTTACTTGTATCCTTTTCGGTTCATGTCTTGATACATACTTGATCCTTCTCCCTTCTGGGGTGGTAAGCAAAATCGACTTACTGGCGCAATCGATGTTTCCTCCATACATCGATAGCCAATCCATACCCAGAATTACATCCAAACCTTGTGATTCCAGAATGATTAAATCCGAGGGGAAAACATGCCTACCTATAATCAATGGCACTTGAAAACATCCTCGGCTGGCCATATACTCCGCTCTTGGTGAGCTTACTAACATCGGTGTTCTAAGAACCTTGGTGGGCAGTTTATACTTATCCACAAATCGCCTTGATATGTATGAATTCGATGCACCAGTATAAAAAAGAACGAGTGCAGTAAATGACTTAACCAAAAACTTACCTATTACTGCATCTGGCTGAGCTTCAACCTCCTCCATGTTAACGTGGTTCACCTGTCCCCTACTAAAAGGGTTCGGCTTCTTTCCTGAGCTTCCATTGCCATTTCCATTCTGAGTTTCAGGACATTCATTGGCATAATGTCCAGTCTTCTAACACTTAAAGCAAGTGATTTGGCTCAGGTCTCTCTTGGCTGGGTTTGATGGGTTGGTACAGTTCTGACTGTTGCTTCCTCCATTCCCATTCCCATTCTTGGAGCCATTATGATTATGAGAGATACCTCCTCCATGGGTATGCTGGAAATGTCCTCCTGATTTAGGGGTAAATCGTGGCTTCTGCTGAGCTCCTGAGTTGCACTTCCCCTGTCCATACTTCCACTTGCGGTTCTCAATCTGCTGCTGCTTCCCTTCAATCATCAGAGCACGATCTACCAACTCCTGGTAATTGTTGAAACTTTCCACCATCAACTGCATGCTCAGCTCATCATTCAGTCCTTCCAGAAACTTCTCCGGCTTAGGTGCATCCGTAGCCACGTCATCTGGGGCATAACATGCTAACTTACTAAAGTCATCCACATACTAGCCAACTGTCCGTCCTCCTTGGTGCAAGTTGTGAAACTCACGCTTTTTCATGGCCATAGCTCCTGCTCAAACATGGCCAGTATGGAAAGCCTGCTGAAACTGATCCCATGTGACAGTGTCGATAGGGTAAGTGGCTGTGAAATTCTCCCACCATGATGCTGCAGGTCCTTCAAGATGATGTGCGGCAAAACGCCCCTTTTCCACATCTGTGCATCCTGCAATAGTCAACTCCCTTCCTGTCTTGCGGAGCCAATCATCTGCAACTATCGTCTCGGTGCTACTGGAAAACACCGATGGATGCAGTCTAAGGAAACAGATTAAGTGATCAACAAGTGGTGGTGGGGGTGGGTTGTTGTTGTTGTTGTTCCCGTGATTCTGATTCTGGACTAGCAACTACATCAATGCATTCTGCTGTTGGATCAACTGAGTGAGCTCCGGTGGGAAAGCAAATCCATTGTCACGTCTCGGAGGCATCTGAGGGTTTAGAATAGATGAGAAATAGAATAGAATGAGGTCTAGAGAGAAAACACTACCCACATGCACATGAGACAAATGCAAATAAAATCACTTCATTCAATCAAACAAGGGCATACAATGGTCTAGCTATCGTTTATAAGTGCTCGAACTAACTGGTTACATGGTGGAAATACTACTACTGTTATGGTGGTCGACTAGAAAAACTGCTCTGATAAAGACTCCATGATATCTGCTCCAACTTCATCAACATAGTCATCATCACTATCTTCTGGGTCTGAGTCGGTGTCGTCGATGATGATGTAGTTCTCTGGAAAAATGCAATCTTCGTCTTCTCCTCCAGTTGCAGGGAATCCCATAAATACCTTCAGCTTCTTCTTCAGATCATCATTCTTCTCCACGAGTGTTGCTATTTCCTCCTCATATCAATCGCAGGTAGACTTGAGTTCTTCCTCCAGTTCCGTGATCTTGGTCATGGCCTTCTTCAGATCTATCATGCCTGTGCACATCTGATTCTCCCAGCGTCGAATGTGTTGGTTTAACTCCTGGATGAAAGCGGCAATTGATCTATCCTTCCTGGTACTTATCATCTCCCATTGATCATCTCTGCACCCACAAATCTGGTAGATAGTATCCTTGAGATCCTTGTGGTAAACTTCTCCAATGCATCCTATGGTGATGTGGGCTGCCATGCTCTTTCCTAGACTCCAGGTTGGTGCATCAAAGGAAAACTCTATGGGCTCAATGACGGGCATGAACGTCCTTCCAGGAACTTGAACTTGAATCATCCAGCGCTCTTCTTCAGGTAAAATGGCGTTGTAGGTCCCGGTGAAGCTTGGTACTCCGATGTTCAGATACTTAGTGACTTCCTTCAAGTGACGTCCAAAGGGTGTATCTTCATCTGGTTGCGTGAACTTATTCCTTGCATCCGCCATCCTAAAAGAATAGGAAAGATGAGGAGTCAGAAAAGAGAAGAAAGAGTAGTGATCTAGGGCTTTTAGCTTAGTGGTCGTGTCCTATAGTCAGCGTGTGCTCTGATGCCATCTTGTAGCGACCAGACCTCAAACAGTCTGATCTCTGTGCTTCAGTGTCATCCCTGGATCGGTAATGCTGACACGCATAGTACTTGAAGGATTTATAATAGAGTATCAATCACACACTTATTACATCGAATGTCTCCAAAGGAGAACTTATTACAATGAATATGGCTTAAGGCCATCTAATAACGATAACAGCGGAAGGCTTGGCAGATAACTGAGTCCATCAACTCCAACGACATCACTGAGTATAGAACCACGATCCTAAGGCATCTTACTCGTCGTTTGAAAAGTCTGCAACATGAACGTTGCAGCCCGAAAAATGGGTCAGCACATGGAATATGCTGGCAATGTAACACATAGAGAGTAATGAACATAAACAAGCTATACTACATGCATATATGGCTGGTGGAAAGCTCTATGGTTACAATTTTGCATAAAGCCAATTTTTCCCTACTTCAAAGGAATAAATTTTATTTAACTATCATGGTAGTTATTAAACATTGAGAGTGTAGACACCCTCTCAATCCCAATTAAACATCGGCATTAAACCCAACAAAATTATTTAAAACTAACATGATGAGATTCACATGATAATCCAGGTATTAGATACTCAAAACATCCATAACCGAGGACACGGCTAACCATGATTAGTTTATACACTCTGCATAGGTTTGCGCACTTTTCCCCACAAGACTCGATCTCCTTCGTTGGTTTTCTCGCACTACAAGTTGTTTGAGAAACGGATGATCGAGACATAGTCTTTTAGAAGCGTTTACACCTTACGATGGGTAGACCGTTACACCTACTTTCCCCTACATCTGCTCGTCTACCACTATAAGAGTTCACACGATTTAATCAACTATGCTAGAGCCCATAGTAGCTTGTGGCTGCACACGGAAGTTTCTAGCATGAATAATCTCATGACCCCTTTGAGCCTGGGTGGCGGTCCATAAAGAAAAACAGGCAATCCTGGAATACCCAGGTACCTCAATCCACTTAGATGTGTATTAAAGTTGCCACCTTAAATAAACCATTAATTACAAATCTCACATCTGTCATGGATACACTCACCCAATCCACGTCTACTAGCATAGCATAGCGATAAGCAAACGTAGAAGTAACTCCCAAGGGTTGGATAATAAAACAGGTAATAGGTACTACCTCATCTACTTCCCAAAAACCCACATATTAATCAGATCCTAATCATGCAATAGTTTGAGGATTGATCTAATGCAATAAAACTGGGTAGTAAAGAGGTATGATCCAAGTGTTATTTGCCTTGCTGATGATCCGCGAAACCTAGGGATTCGAAGTAGCAAGCAGCGCACTCCGGATACTCTATCGCAAACAAACAAGCAAACAAGCAAACAATAAGTACTCATCTAATGCACAGGTAAAAACCAAATTAGAGAAATAACCAGAAAGTTCAATTTAAGAACTCTGGTTTGCAAAAAGAGTCAAAATCGAACGAAGCAACAAAACACAAACGACATAAGAAGCAAGCTTCGTTTACTAATCTGGACCTAGGTCAAATTTTATAGAAGAAAAAACTTGTTTGAGTAGGTTAAACGGAAAGAGGGTTTCGAGACGAAACTCTAGGTACTTGAATCGCCTGATTCCGATAAACGAGCGAAAAGTAATACTAGAACAAAAATCGGATCTGAAATCGCGATCAGAAATAATCGCGAAAAATCCGAGAAAAAGAAAAACTGATGAACTGATTAACGAACGGACGTTCGTTAACAGAAACTAAACGGCGAAGGCGTCTGTTAGAACGAACGAACGAGCGAACGCTCGCTAAATAAATAAACCAAAAAAATAAACTAAACCGATCTAATCTAAAAAATGAAAACTAGGGTTTTCTAAAAAAACGGATTGGTTTCTTTAGAAAAACCGGGCAGCGGGGCGGCTACCTTGGCTCGGGCTCCGGCGGTGCTCCGGCAAGGTCCGGCGGGGCTGCGGGGCGACGTGGGGTGCGGGGCAGTGGCGGCGGCAGCAGCTCCTAGGCGGCGACGACGCTAGGCGGCGACGACGCTAGGCGGCGGGGCGGCGACTGCGACGGTG
>NC_057801.1:716547552-716569347 GCF_018294505.1 Triticum aestivum
GGTCCCGACTTGGTATTTAAAGGGGGGTGCGGTGGCTTGGGGGAGGGGGCAAGGCGGCGGCGGCGGCGAGGAGGAGTCCAGCTTGGACTCTGTGTCCGGGTCGGCGCCGGCGTGGTGCGGCTGCGCGCGGGAGACGGCGGCGGCAGTCGGGCCGGCCTGGCTCGGCTGGGCTTCGACCCAGTCGGGCGCGCGCACGTTTTTTTTTAACAAATTCCACCGAAACTAAGAAAAATCCTATAAAAATAAATAAAAATCTAAAAATGCCAAAACAAATTTTCTTGGCCCTAAAATGCAGTTTTGAAAAACGTGCATTTTTTCCTAAATTCAAATAAAATAGCAAAAACTCAAAAATAAACCTTATTTGATTTTTTTATTAAATCCTCAATATTTCTTTATTTTGGGAAAGTCATTTTAGTTCCTCTCTCATACTTTTGTAGTAGCAATAATTGAAGATAAAATAAATAAAATCAAATGATCCTATTTTCAAAATTTTATAAAACTCAAATATGAAAATAACAAAATCCCCAACTCTCTCCGAGGGTCCTTGAGTTGCTTAGAATTTCTAGGATCAAGCCAAAAACAAATAAAATACGATATGCAGTGATGATCTAGTGTATAACATTCCAAATTGAAAATTTGGGATGTTACAGTAGAAGGAAATGATAAGCGGTGTTCAGTAAGGTTTTCTCTGCAAGCACTGAAATTGTGGGTAATAGATAGTTTTGTGATAAGATAAACTGTAAAGAGTAATAAGCAATAAAAGTAAATAAGGTGCAGCAAGATGGCCCAATCCTTTTTGTAGCAAAGGAGAAGCCTGGACAATGTCTTATAATGAGAAAAGCACTCCCGAGGACACATGGGAACTATCGTCAAGCTAGTTTCATCACACTCATATGATTCGCGTTCGTTACTTTGATAATTTGATATGTGGGTGGACTGGTGCTTGGGTACTGCCCTTACTTGGACAAGCATCCCACTTATGATTAACCCCTATTGCAAGCATCCGCATCTACAACAAGAGTATTAAGGTAAACCTAACCACAATATTAAACATTTGGATCCAAATCAGCCCCTAACGAAGCAACGCATAAACTAGGGTTTAAGCTTCTGTCACTCTAGCAACCCATCATCTACATATTACTTCCCAATGCCTTCCTCTAGGCCCTAATAATGGTGAAGTGTCATGTAATCGACGTTCACATGACACCACTAGAGGAAAGACAAAATACATCTTATCAAAATATCAAATGAATACCAAATTCACATGACTACTAATAGCAAGACTTCACCCATGTCCTCGGGAACAAACGTAACTACTCACAAAGCATATTCATGTTCATAATCAGAGGTGTAATAATATGCATTAAGGATCTGAACATATGATCTTCCACCAAGTAAACCAATAAGTTTCAACTACAAGGAGTAATCAACACTACTAGCAACCCACAATTACCAATTTGTGGTTTTGGATACAAGATTGGATACAAGAGATGAACTAGGGTTTGAGAGGAGATGGTGCTGGTGAAGATGTTGATGGATATTGACCCCCTCCCGATGAGAGGATCGTTGGTGATGACGATGGTGATGATTTCCCCCTCCTGGAGGGAAGTGTCCCTGGCAGAACAGCTCTGTTGGAGCTCTAGATTGGTTCCGCCAAGGTTCCGCCTCGTGGCGGCGGAGTTTCATCTCGTAAGCTTGCCCACGATTTTTTCCAAGATAAAACCCTTCATATAGCAGAAGAAGGTCACTAAGAGGCCACCAGGGGGCCCAGGAGACAAAGGGCGCGCCCAGTAGGGGTGGGCGCGCCCCCACCGTCCTGGACAGGGTGTGGGCCCCCTGGTGTATTTCTTCCGCTCAATAATTCTTATTAATTCCAAAAATAAGTTTCGTGGAGTCTCATGTCTTTTGGAGCAGTGCAGAATAGGTTTCCAATGTTTCCTCCATTTCAGCCAGAATTCCAGCTGCCGGCATTCCCCCTCTTCATGGTAAACCTTACAAAATAAGAGAGAATAGCCATAAGTATTGATATATAACATGTAATAACAGCCCATAATGCAATAAATATTGATATAAAAGCATGATGCAAAATGGACGTATCAGTTGTCAATTCGACCACACCTGGAAATTAATTATCTGCAGCAAAGTGATCAGTAGCACAGTAATATGATAGTTTTGATAGTAGTATTTTGTAGCAAGTGTGACAGTAGCAGCAGCAGTAGTAACTTAGCAAAAACAATATAAGATAAATTCATAGGCATTGGATTGGTGACTTGTTGGATGATATTCATCATTTGACAGTTATAACCTAGGGCGATACGGCACTAGCTCGAGTTCATCGATATAATGTAGGCATGTATTCCGTAAATAGTCATACGTGCTTTATTAAAAGAACTTGCATGACATCTTTTGTCCTACCCTCCCGTGGCAGCGGGGTCCATATTGGAAACTAAGGGTTATTAAGGCCTCCTTTTACTAGAGAACCAGAACAAAGCATTAACACATAGTGAATACATGAACTCCTCAAACAACGGTCATCACCGAGAGTGGGCCCGGTTGTTGTCACTCCGGGGTTGTCGGATCATAACTATAGTAGGTATAACTTGCAAGATCGGATCTAAAACATGGATATAATGACGAATTCATAAACGGTTCAGATCTGAGTTCATGGCATCCGGGCCCAAAGGGACAAGCATTAATCATAGCAAAGTCACAGCAACATCAATCTAAGAACATAGTGGATACTAGGGATCAGACCCTAACAAAACTAACTCGATTACATGATGAATCTCATGCAAATCCTCACCGACCAATGAGCCTATGAAGGAATTACTCACTCCTGGTGGGGAGCATCATGAAATTGGCGATGGAGATGGGTTGGTGATGACGAAGAATGAAGACCCCTCTCTCCGGAGCCCCAAACGGACTCCAGATCTGCCCTTCCAAGGAAGAACATGGCTTGGCGGAGGCTCCGTCTCGTGGATCGTGATAATTCTTTCTCCCTAATTATTTTCTGGAAATTGTGATTTTATAGTATTAGGGGGTCGTCTGTGGGGCCACCAGACGGGTACAACCCACCTGGGGGCGCGCCCTGATGGGTTGTGCCCACCCAGGTGCCCCTCTCCAGCAGGTCTTGGCTCCAGAAATTCTAATTATTGACATAAAAAATCCTCGCAAAGTTTCGTTCCATTCCAAGAACTTTTATTTCTGCACAAAAACAGCACCATGGTAGTTCTGCTGAAAACAGCACTAGTCCGGGGTTAGTTTCATTCAAATCATGCAAATCACAGTCCAAAACGAGAGGAAAAGCATGAGAAAAAGTAGATACGTTGGATACGTATCAACTCCCCCAAGCTTAAACCTTTGCTTGTCCTCAAACAATTCAGTTGATAAATTGAAAGTGAGAATGAAAAACTTTTACGAACTCTTTTGCTCTTGTTTGCATAAATAAGCTTAAACAACACCCAGGTTTTCAGCCAACATTATAACTAACCATGTCAACATAACACTTAAAGATTATAATGACTCATATCAATGACATAATCAGCTAGCGAGCAATAATAAAATATCTCAAATAGCAACACGTTGTCAAAACAACCATGATATAATATGACAATAATGGTATCTTGCTAGACCTTTCTGAGCGCAAAACATAAATGTAGAGCATCTCCAAAGTTTAGGCAGCGACTGAACATTGTAATTCATGGTAGAAAAGATCCAGTCATGATGCACCCAACATTAGCTACATATAATGCATAAATCATGACATATGTGCTCTACTCAGTTCCTGGCGCTTGTTTTAGAAGGTGGTGACACAACATAAAAGTAAATAGATAGTCCCTTCGCAGAGGGAAGTAGTGATTTGCAGAGGTGCTAGAGCTCAATTTGGAAAACAGAGATAAATGATATTTAGAAACATGCACCCTTCTTATTCACTTCACGACCATCAGTTATCAACATCTTCCATGCTAAGCACGCTAGTGGCGGTTCCCAAGCGATAAAAGTAAAGGTTTACTCCCCCTCCACCATCAATCACACTCCACGGCTTGTGCAGAACAGCGGGTGCCGTCCATACCAACATCAGTCTCGGGGGAGTTTTGTTCAATTATTTGCATTTTTTAGTTTGGGACTGGGAATCCCTATTACCGCCCATTTTGTCGTGCGATGGCGAGTGAATAAACACTCGTCCTAAGAATAACCCGCTTAGCATGGAAGATACCGACCACCTCCTGTCATTCCATGAACGATCCAGGCACACAAAAAGGATAATTTTTTAGAAGTTTTTAGAGGTGGCACATGCAAATTTACTTAGGATGGCACGGTAATACCGCATATAGGTAGGTATGGTGGACTCATCTGGAATAACTTTGGGTTCAAGGTTTTTGATGTACAAGCAGAGTTCCCACTTTGTACAGGTGAAGGCTAGCAATTAAGATTGAGAAGTGGCCAACTAGAGAGCAACAACGATCATAATCATGCATTATGCATAAGTAACGTTGGACACTAGCATGAGTAGGATATGAACACCATGAACATAAATATCATAGAGGCTACGTTGGTTTTGATTCAACTACATGCATGAACTACTCGAACATTCAGAGGAGGATACCATATCATCATACTACATCACAATCATTTTAACGCTATGTTGATATCCAAGATAAATCATTATTTACTCCCAGCTACTTATGCATGGCATGAGAAACTATAATCTCTAATTTTCATTGCAAAAATGTTTAATCATAATGGGTTGAATCATGGATACTAGGTTAAACATATTTACACAAACAAAACAAGTCGAGTTCATACCAGTTTCTCTTTGCCGCGGCCAGTTCATCAAATATCATCATTATTGGCTTTCACTTGCACGACCGAATGATACGAAAATAATAATAGTGCAAGAGTGCCATGGACTAAGCTGGAATCTGCAAGACATTTTATTCAACAGGAGAAGCCAAGGTAAACTGTGCTCCTATTAGTTCAACAATTATTCATATGAGAGCCACTCAACATTTTCATCGTGGTCTTCTCCTTGGTAAGACTCGAATAAAAAGAAAAGAAGTTCAGAGAAACACACTGAAATATTTTTGGAGTTTATGATTTTCTAGAATGGGCAAATAAAAGGGAAAATCAAAAACGAGAAAAACTATTTACACGGGAAACCTCCCAACAAGCAAAAGAAGAATAATGAAATCCTTGTGTATTTTCTTTTTAATACTACTACTAAGAAGGCATAGAAAGTAAATTACTACAACTAATTATTTTGGTTTTTCTAAAGTTTTTCAAACACACAAGAAGAAAGCAACAAAATAAATCTAAGCATGGATGATACAATGAAAAAGTGTGAACACCGACAAATAGAATGATAAGTAGACATGAATATAATGTCGGTGAGAAACACGTACTCCCCCAAGCTTAGGATTTTGGCCTAAGTTGGTAATCGGTTAGTAGCCTGGAGGGTAGTAGGGGTGCTGAGGAGCGGGCATCTGAAGGAAATATGCCCTAGAGGCAATAATAAAGTTATTATTTATTTCCTTATTTCATGATAAATGTTTATTATTCATGCTAGAATTGTATTAACCGGAAACATGATACATGTGTGAATACATAGACAAACATAGTGTCACTAGTATGCCTCTACTTGACTAGCTCGTTGAATCAAAGATGGTTAAGTTTCCTAGCCATGGACAAAAGAGTTGTCATTTGATTAATGGGATCACATCATTAGGAGAATGATGTGATTGACATGACCCATTCCGTTAGCCTAGCACTTGATCATTTAGTATGTTGCTATTGCTTTCTTCATGACTTATACATGTTCCTATAACTATGAGATTATGCAACTCCCGTTTACCGGAGGAACACTTTGGGTGCTACCAAACATCACAACGTAACTGGGTGATTATAAAGGAGTACTACAGGTGTCTCCAAAGGTACATGTTGGGTTGGCGTATTTCGAGATTAGGTTTTGTCACTCCGATTGTCGGAGAGGTATCTCTGGGCCGTCTCGGTAATGCACATCACTATAAGCCTTGCAAGCAATGTAGCTAATGAGTTAGTTGCGGGATGATGTATTACGTAACGAGTAAAGAGACTTGCCGGTAACGAGATTGAACTAGGTATTGGATACCGATGATCGAATCTCGGGCAAGTAACATACCGATGACAAAGGGAACAACGTATGTTGTTATGCGGTTTGACCGATAAGGATCTTCGTAGAATATGTAGGAGCCAATATGAGCATCCAGGTTCCGCTATTGGTTATTGATCAAGAATAGTTCTAGGTCATGTCTACATAGTTCTCGAACCCAAAGGGTCCGCACGCTTAAGGTTTTGATGACAGTTATATTATGAGTTTATGAGTTTTGATGTACCGAAGGAGTTAGGAGTCCCGGATGAGATCGGGGACATGACGAGGAGTCTCAAAATGGTCGAGACGTAAAGATCGATATATTGGACGACTATATTCGGAGTTCGGAAAGGTTCCGAGTGATTCGGGTATTTTTCGGAGTACCGGAGAGTTATGGGAATTCACCGGGGAGTATATGGGCCTTATTGGGCCATACGGGAATAGAGGAGAGAGGCCGAAAGGAAGGAGGCGCGCAGCCCCCCTCTGGTCCAAATTGGACAAGGGGTGCGGCCCCCTTTTCCTTCCTCCTCTCCCCCTCTTTCCCCCTTCTCCTACTCCAACAAGGAAGGAGGGAGTCCTACTCCCGGTGGGAGTAGGACTCCCCTTGGCGCGCCCCTACTAGGCCGGCCGCCCCCTCCCCCCTTGCTCCTTTATATACGGGGGCAGGGGCACCTCTAGGCACAACAACAATTGATCCTTTGGATCTCTTAGCCGTGTATGGTGCCCCCCTCCACCATAATCCACCTCGATAATATCGTAGCGGTGCTTAGGCGAAGCCCTGCGTCGGTAGTACATCAAGATCGTCACCACGCCGTCGTGCTGACGGAACTCTCCCTCGACACTCGGCTGGATCGGAGTTCGAGGGATGTCATCGAGCTGAACGTGTGCTAGAACTCGGAGGTGTCGTAGTTTCGGTGCTTGATCGGTCGGGCCGTGAAGACGTACGACTACATCAACCACGTTGTTCTAACGCTTCCGCTTTCGGTCTACGAGGGTACGTGGACACACTCTCCCCTCTCGTTGCTATGCATCACCATGATCTTGCGTGTGTGTAGGAAATTTTTCGAAATTACTACGTTCCCCAATAGTGGTATCAGAGCCTAGGTTTTATGCGTTGATGTTATTTGCACGAGTAGAACACAAGTGAGTTGTGGGCGATATAAGTCATACTTCTTACCAGCATGTCATACTTTGGTTCAACGGCATTGTGAGATGAAGCGGCCCGGACCGACATTACGCGTACACTTACGCGAGACTGGTTTCACCGCTACGAGCACTCGTTGCTTAAAGGTGACCGGCGGGTGTCTGTCTCTCTCACTTTAGTTGAACCGAGTGTGGCTACGCCCGGTCCTTGCGAAGGTTAAAACAGCACCAACTTGAAAACTATCGTTGTGGTTTTGATGCGTAGGTAAGAACGGTTCTTGCTAAGCCCGTAGCAGCCACGTAAAACTTGCAACAACAAAGCAGAGGACGTCTAACTTGTTTTTGTAGGGCATGTTGTGATGTGATATGGTCAAGACGTGATACTATATTTTATTGTATGAGATGATCATGTTTTGTAACCGAGTTATTGGCAACTGACAGGAGCTATATGGTTGTCGCTTTATTGTATGCAATGCAATCGCCCTGTAATGCTTTACTTTATCACTAAGCGGTAGCGATAGTCGTAGAAGCAATAGATGGCGTAAATGACAACGATGCTATGATGGAGATCAAGGTGTCGCGCCGATGATGATGGTGATCACGACGGTGCTTCGGAGATGGAGATCACAAGCACAAGATGATGATGGCCATATCATATCACTTATATTGATTGCATGTGATGTTTATCCTTTATGCATCTTATCTTGCTTTGATTGACGGTAGCATTTTAAGATGATCTCTCACTAAAAATTATCAAGAAGTGTTCTCCCTGAGTATGCACCGTTGCCAAAGTTCGTCATGCCCAGACACCACGTGATGATCGGGTGTGATAAGCTCTACGTCCATCTACAACGGGTGCAAGCCAGTTTTGCACATGCAGAATACTCAGGTTAAACTTGATGAGCCTAGCATATGCAGATATGGCCTCGAAACACGGAGACCGAAAGGTCGAGCGTGAATCATATAGTAGATATGATCAACATAGTGATGTTCACCATTGAAAACTACTCCATCTCACGTGATGATCGGTTATGGTTTAGTTGATTTGGATCACGTGATTACTTAGATGACTCGAGAGATGTCTGTCTAAAGTGGGAGTTCTTAAGTAATATGATTAATTGAACTTAAATTTATCATGAACTTAGTCCTGGTAGTATTTTGCAAATTATGTTGTAGATCAATAGCTTGCGTTGTTGCTCTCGTATGTTTATTTTGATATGTTCCTAGAGAAAATTGTGTTGAAAAATGTTAGTAGCAATGATGCGGATTGGATCCGTGATCTGAGGTTTATCCTCATTGCTGCACAGAAGAATTATGTCCTTGATGCACCGCTAGGTGACAAACCTATTGCAGGAGCAGATGCAGATGTTATGAACGTTTGGCTAGCTCAATATGATGACTACTTGATAGTTTAGTGCACCATGCTTGATGGCTTAGAATCGGGACTTCAAAGACGTTTTGAACGTCATGGACCATATGAGATGTTCCAGGAGTTGAAGTTAATATTTCAAGCAAATACCCGAGTTGAGAGATATGAAGTCTCCAACAAGTTCTATGGCTAAAAGATGGAGGAGAATCGCTCAACTAGTGAGCATGTGCTCAGATTGTCTGGGTACTTCAATCGCTTGAATCAAGTGGGAGTTAATCTTCCAGATAAGATAGTGATTGACAGAATTCTCTAGTCACCATCACTAAGTTACTAGAACTTCGTGATGAACTATAGTATGCAAGGGATGACGAAAACAATTCCCAAGCTCTTCGCGATGCAAAAATCGGCGAAGGTAGAAATCAAAGAAAAAGATCAAAGTGTTGATGGTGGACAAGATCACTAGTTTCAAGAAAAAGGGCAAAGGGAAGAAGGGGAACTTCAAGAAGAACAACAAGCAAGTTGCTGCTCAAGTGAAGAAGCCCAAGTCTGGACCTAAGCCTAAGACTAAGTGATTCTACTACAAAGGTACTGGTCACTGGAAGTGGAACTACCCCAAGTATTTGGCGGATAAGAAGGATGGCAAAGTGAACATAGGTATATTTGATATACATGCTATTGATGTGTACTTTACTAGTGTTTATAGCAACCCCTTGGTATTTGATACTAGTTCAGTTGCTAAGAGTAGTAACTCAAAACGGGAATTGCAGAATAAACAGAAACTAGTTGAGGGTGAGGTGACGATGAATGTTGGAAGTAGTTCCAAGATTGATATGATCATCATCGCACACTCCCTATACTTTCGGGATTAGTGTTGAACCTAAATAAATGTTATTTGGTGTTTGCGTTGAGCATGAATATGATTTGATCATGTTTATTGCAATACGGTTATTCATGTAAGTTAGAGAATAATTATTGTTCTATTTACATGAATAAAACCTTCTATGGTCATACACCCAATGAAAATGGTTTGTTGGATCTCAATTGTGTGATACACATATTCATAATATTGAAACCAAAAGATGTAGAGTTAATAATGATAGTGCAACTTATTTGTGGCACTGCCATTTAGGTAATATTGGTGTAAAGCGCATGAAGAAACTCCATAAAAGATGGATTTTCGGAATCACCTGGTTATGAATCATTTGATGCTTGCGAACCGTGCCTTTTGGGCAAGATGACTAAAACTCCATTCTCCGGAACAATGGAACAAGCTACTGACTTATTGGAAATAATACATACCGATGTATGCGATCCAATGAGTGTTGATGCTCGTGGCAAGTATCGTTATTTTCTGACCTTCACAAGATGATTTGAGCAGATATGGGTATATCTACTTGATGAAACATAAGTCTGAAATAGTTGAAAGGTTCAAAGAATTTCAGAGTGAAGTGGAAAAATCATCGTAACAAGAAAATAAAGTTTCTGCGATCTGATCGCGGAGACAAATATTTGAGTTACGAGTTTGGTCTTCAATTAAAACAATGTGGAATAGTTTCACAGCTCACGCCACCTAGAACACCACAACGTTATGGTGTGTCCGAACGTCGTAACCGCACTTTCTTGGATATGGTGCGATCTATGATATCTCTTATCGGTTTACCACTATCGTTTTGGGGTTATGCATTAGAGACAGGTGCATTCACGTTTAATAGGGCACCATCTAAATCCGTTGAGACGACATCGTATGAACTATGGTTTAGAAGTAAACCTAACCTGTCATTTCTTAAAGTTTGGAGTTGTGATGCTTATATGAAAAAGGTTTTCAACCTGATAAGCTCGAGCCCAAATCGGAGAAGTGCGTCTTCATAGAATACCCAAAGGAAACTGTTAGGTACTCCTTTTATCACAAATCCAAAGGCAAAACATTCGTTGCTAAGAATGGATCCTTTCTAGAGAAGGAGTTTCTCTCGAAAGAAGTGAGTGGGAGGAAAGTAGAACTTGATGAGGTAATTGTACCTTCTCCCAAATTGAAAGTAGTTCATCACAAAAATCTGTTCCTATGACTACTACACCAATTAGTGAGGAAGTTAATGATGATGATCATGAAACTTCAGATTAAGTTACTGCAGAATCTTGTAGGTCTTACAGAGTAAGATCCGCACCAGAGTGGTACGGTAATCCTGTTCTGGAAGTTATGTTACTAGACCATGACGAACCTACGAACTATGAGGAAGCGATGATGAGCCCAGATTCCATGAAATGGCTTGTGGCCATAAAATCTGAGATGAGATCCATCTATGAGAACAAAGTATGGACTTTGATTGACTTGCTCAATGATCAGCAAGCCATGTTAAATAAATGGATTTTCAAGAGGAAGACGGACATTGATAGTAGTGTTACTATCTACTAAAGCTCGACTTGTTGCAAAAGGTTTTCGACAAGTTCAAGGTGTTGAATACGATGAGATTTTCTCACTCGTATCCATGCTTAAGTCTGTCTGAATCAAGTTAGCAATTGCCACATTTTATGAAATCTGGCAAATGGATGTCAAAACTGCATTCCTTAATGGATTTATTAAAGAAGAGTTGTATATGATGCAACCAGAAATTTTTTGTCAATCCTAAAGATGCTAACAAAGTGTGCAAGCTCCAGTGATCCATCTATGGACTGGTGCAAGCATCTCGGAGTTGGAATATACGCTTTGATGAGTTGATCAAAGCATATGGTTTTATACAGACTTCTGAAGAAGCATGTATTTACAAGAAAGTGAGTGGGAGCTCTGTAGCATTTCTAATATTATATGTGGATGACATATTGTTGATTGGAAATGATATCGAAATTCTGGATAGCATGAAAGGATACTTGAATAAGAATTTTTCAAAGCAAGACCTCGGTGAAGCTGCTTACACATTGAGCATCAAGATCTATATAGATAGATCAAGACGCTTGATAAGATTTTTCAATGAGTACATACCTTGATAAATTTTTGAAATAGTTCAAAATGGAACAGTCAAAGAAGGAGTTCTTGCCTGTGATGCAAAGGTATGAAGTTGAGTAAGACTCAAGACCCGACCATGGCAGAAAATAGAAAGAGAATGAAAAGTCATTCCCTATGCCTCAGTCATAGGTTCTATAAAGTATGCTATGTACCAGACCTATTGTATACCTTGCTCTGAATTTGACAAGGGAGTACAATAGTGATCTAGGAGTAGATCACTGGACATTGGTCAAAAATATCCTTAGTGAGAACTAAGGAAATATTTCTCGATTATGGAGGTGATAAAAGAGCCCGTCGTAAAGAGTTACATTGGTGCAAGCTTTTACACCGATCCAGATGACTGTAAGTCTCAATCTGGATACATATTGAAAGTGGGAGAAATTAGCTAGAGTAGCTCCGTGCAGAGCATTGTAGACATAGAATATTTGCAAAATACATATGGCTCTGAATATGACAGACCCGTTGACTAAGCTTCTCTCACGAGCAAAACATGATCACACCTTAGTACTCTTTGGGTGTTAATCAAATAAGCAATTTGAACTAGATTGTTGACTCTAGTAAACCCTTTGGGTGTTGGTCACATGACGATGTGAACTATGGGTGTTAATCATATATAGATATGAATATTGGTGTTAAATCACATGGCGATGTGAACTAGATTATTGACTCTAGTGCAAGTGGGAGACTGAAGGAAATATGCCCTAGAGGCAATAATAAAGTTATTATTTATTTCCTTATTTCATGATAAATGTTTATTATTCATGCTAGAATTGTATTAACCGGAAACATGATACATGTGTGAATACATAGACAAACATAGTGTCACTAGTATGCCTCTACTTGACTAGCTCGTTGAATCAAAGATGGTTAAGTTTTCTAGCCATGGACAAAAGAGTTGTCATTTGATTAACGGGATCACATCATTAGGAGAATGATATGATTGACATGACCCATTCCGTTAGCCTAGCACTTGATCATTTAGTATGTTGCTATTGCTTTCTTCATGACTTATACATGTTCCTATAACTATGAGATTATGCAACTCCCGTTTACCGAAGGAACACTTTGGGTGCTACCAAATGTTACAATGTAACTGGGTGATTATAAAGGAGTACTATAGGTGTCTCCAAAGGTACATGTTGGGTTGGCGTATTTCGAGATAAGGTTTTGTCACTCTGATTGTCGGAGAGGTATCTCTGGGCCCTCTCGGCAATGCACATCACTATAAGCCTTGCAAGCAATGTAGCTAATGAGTTAGTTGCGGGATGATGTATTACGTAACGAGTAAAGAGACTTGCCGGTAACGAGATTGAACTAGGTATTGGATACCGACAATCGAATCTCGGGCAAGTAACATACCGATGACAAAGGGAACAACATATGTTGTTATGCGGTTTGACCGATAAGGATCTTCATAGAATATGTAGGAGCCAATATGAGCATCCAGGTTGCTCTATTGGTTATTGATCTAGAATAGTTCTAGGTCATGTCTACATAGTTCTCGAACCCGTAGGGTCCGCACGCTTAAGGTTTTGATGACAGTTATATTATGAGTTTGTGGGTTTTGATGTACCGAAGGAGTTCGGAGTCCCGGATGAGATCGGGGACTTGACGAGGAGTCTCGAAATGGTCGAGATGTAAAGATCGATATATTGGACGACTATATTCGGAGTTCGGAAAGGTTCCGAGTGATTCGGGTATTTTTCGGAGTACCGGAGAGTTACGGGAATTCGTCGGGGAGTATATGGGCCTTATTGGGCCATACGGGAATAGAGGAGAGAGGCCGAAAGGAAGGAGGCGTGCAGCCCCCCTCTGGTCCGAATTGGACAAGGGGTGCGGCCCCCTTTTCCTTCCTCCTCTCCCCCTCTTTCCCCCTTCTCCTACCCCAACAAGGAAGGAGGGAGTCCTACTCCCGGTGGGAGTAGGACTCCCCTTGGCGCGCCCCTACTAGGCCGGCCGCCCCCTCCCCCCTTGCTCCTTTATATACGAGGGCAGGGGGGCACCTCTAGGTACAACAACAATTGATCCTTTGGATCTCTTAGCCATGTGCGGTGCCCCCCTCCACCATAATCCACCTCGATAATATCGTAGTGGTGCTTAGGCGAAGCCCTGCGTCGGTAGTACATCAAGATCGTCACCACGCCGTCGTGCTGACGGAACTCTCCCTCGACACTCGGCTGGATCGGAGTTCGAGGGACGTCATCGAGCTGAACGTGTGCTAGAACTCGGAGGTGCCGTAGTTTCGGTGCTTGATCGGTCGGGCCGTGAAGACGTACGACTACATCAACCGCGTTGTTCTAACGCTTCCGCTTTCGGTCTACGAGGGTACATGGACACACTCTCCCCTCTCGTTGCTATGCATCACCATGATCTTGCGTGTGCGTAGGAAATTTTTCGAAATTACTACGTTCCCCAACAGCATCCACTCATCCCACTGCTGAGGCTCCTCCTGTGCTGCCCTTGCAGCAGCCTGAGCATTTCGATAGGTGATGATGTCCTCAGGCATAATCCTATATCTGCCCCTGGCAGCAGAATCAAACAAAGCAGGTGCAGACAAGGGGATAATATCATGAGTTTTAACGCTAAAGACAAGGTTATAAGGAATGGGATGTCAGGAGAGTTATTATCTGTGAAATGGTGGTGATCCATGGCTGCTCTGTCTAGGTAAACCTTGGTCAGAGGGTAGTCATGAGGGCGTATCTCAATCTCAAAGTGAGCCGCCAAATGAGTAGCAAAAATCCCACCATGTATTTCACCCTGAGATTTATTAAGATGCAGGCGACAAGCCATAATAGCTCCCAAGCTATAAGTGTTTTCACCCTCCAGTGCCCGACGTAAAACAACAAAGTCTGGTGCGCTGAGCGCGCCTACTTTCTTTCTAGCAAGCAGACACTTAGCAACAAATAAAGCAAAATAATGTACAGCAGGAAAGTGTAAGCTAGCAGCCATGGTGGCTGACACCCCTCTCTCATCTCCCATAGTCAAAGTGCGATAAAAATCCTCAAACCCAGCCGTCCTAGGCTCGGTAAGCTCCCATCATAGGGGATCAAGCATATATCACAAAATTCAGCAAGTGGTATCTGATGGTTTTCAACATATAAATCGAAGCTCACTTCAGGAGGATTATTTCTAGGCAGGAAAGTAAAACTCTGAACAAAGATGTTTGTGAGGATTTGGTGCTAGTCACACTCATCTACGATGAAGTTGGTGATGCCGGCATTCGCAACATATTGTGTGAACACTTGAAGGATTCCTGCCTCTTCCAGGAACGGGGTGTGCAGCCATTCGCCCGGCCGTACCTCCACCAACCTCCGAGGTTGGAGATCACTGTCAGAAGACTCCCCAATAACACCCTTGGAGTTCTTCTTCGAGCCAAACTTCCTAAAGATATTCATGTTACCATTCGTACAATTTTCTAAAAATAAAAATTTTGAGTGACAAAAATTTATCAACAAAACTTTATAAAATTGATAGCAACTACTCATAGGGATACATAGAGGCTATAACAAGCATTCAAACTACTTAGAACACTAAGAATTCAACATACAAGCACATCTACAACAGCACCAAGAGTAGCTAATTATTCAAAGTATAAACCACTAAATCAAAAACTAATTGGACAAATGGTGGAGTCACATACCAAGCAACAATCCCCCGAAACAATGTCGGAAACGGAGCTTCGAGCAAAGAGATTGAAATCCGCGGGTTTGAGAGCAAGAACACGGGAGAGAGAGCAATGGAGATTTTTTTCTGGAGGTAAGTGATGATGTGGGCTAAATAGATAAGTGAGGGGGCCCACATGGGGACCCCAACCCACAAGGGCGTGCCTGGGGGTCCTGGCACTCCCAGGTGGGTTGTGCCAACCTGGTGCACCTGCCTCTGGTATTATTTGCACCAAGAATTCTTAAATATTCAAAAAAAATGTGTAAATTTTTTAGATCAATCTGAGAACTTTTATTTTTGGGTCATTTTTATTACACAAGAAATTCAGAAAACAGACAAAGCATGGCATTTTATTTACTTAACTAATAGAAACAGAGAACAAAAAGTAGGGACAGAAGGCAGTTCTTACTAAATTCATCAACTTCATACCGTTCAAATATGATTCATTAATAAGGTTGATCAGGTCTTATTAACAACCACTTTCGATTAGCATGAAATCGAAGAACTTTTGTAAATCACTAAGTTACCTCAATGGGGATATGCATTTCCCCAACAATAAGCATTTCATATTTCTTTTTGACAGTAGGTAGAGGTACTTGAAAACTTCCAATAGTGATTGTTGGAGATTTTTCAAGAACATTAATACCATTCACTTGGAATTGTTTCTTCGGAAAGTGCACCGTATGCTCATTACCATTAATATGAAAAGTGATCTTGCTTTTATTGCAATCAATAACAGCCCCATGCAGTATTCAAGAAGGGTCTACCAAGGATAATCGACATATTGTCGTCCTCGGGCATCTCAAGTATAACAAAGTCAGTCAAAATAGTAACATTAGCAACAACAACGGGCACATCCTCACAGATACCGATAGGTATGGCAGTTGATTTGTCAGCCATTTGCAAAGACATTTTAGTAGGTGTGAGTCTATTCAAGTCAAGTCTTTTATATAAAGAGAAAGACATAACACTAACAGCAGATCCTAAATCACACAAAGCAATTTTCACATAATTCCTTTTGATAGAGCAAGGTATAGTTGGTATACTCGGATCTCCAAGTTTTTTAGGTACTCCATATTTAAAAGTATAGTTAGCAAGCATAGTCGAGATTTTAGCTTCCAGTATTTTTCTCTTATTTGTGATGATATCTTTCATATACTTTGCATAAGGAGGCATTTTAAGGATACCAGTCAAGCGAGTAGGCAAAAAGACTGGCCTCAACATTTCAGCAAAGCGTTCAAATTCTTCATCATCATTCTTTTTAGTTGACTTGGGTGGAAAAGGCATAGGTCTTTGAACCCACGGTTCTCTTTCTTTACTGTGTTTTCTAGCAACAAAGTCTCTTTTATCATATCTTTTATTCTTAGGTTGTGGGTTATCAAGATCAATAGGTGGTTCTATCTCAACATCATTATCTTGTTCTTTATCATTATTTGGTTGAGTGTTTTCATGAACCTCATCATTGTCTTTTTCATTATCACTAGGTGGATGTTCATTACCAGATTGAGTTTCAGCATCAGAGGTAGAAGTTTCATTTTCATTATTAGGAAGTTTGTCTATTTTAGGTTCACTAGAAGCATGCAAAGTCCTATCATTTTTCTTTTTCTTTTTAGAAGGACTAGGTGCACTAGTGTTATTTCTTTGTGAATCTTGTTCAATTATTTTTGGGTGTCCCTCAGGATAAAGTGGTTCCTGAGTCATTTTACCTCCTCTAGTTGCAACTCTAACAACAAAGTCATGTATATTATGATTCATTTCATCAAGTAATTCTCTTTGTGATTTAACAAGTTGTTCTAACTGGGTTTGAACCATAGAAGCATGTTTCCAACACCTCTAACATCATTAGAGATTCTAAATAACAAGTCACTCAAGCGAGCAATCATATCAGAATTATATTTCAATTGTTTCATAACATTTGCATTGAAGTGGTCTTGCTTTCTAATGTAGTTTTCAAACTCATAAAGGCCTTGGCTAGGATGCATATTGTGAGGATTATCATTTTCATTGAACTTCATAAGAGAATTTACCTCTAACACCTTAGGCAATGGTGGTGTATCAAGCCCATGTATTTCTTCAATAGGAGGTAAATTTTTAACATCCTTAGCTTTAATACCTTTTTCCTTCATAGATTTCTTTGCCTCTTGCATATCTTCAGGACTGAGATATAATATACCCCTCTTCTTTGGAGTGGGTTTATGCGGTGGTTCAGGCATAGTCCAATCATCATAATTGTTCAATATGTTATTCAATAATTCTTCACCTTGAGCAATAGTTGGTTCCCTGAAAACACAACCAACACAACTATCTAGGAAGTCCGTAGAAGCATCGGTTAGTTCATTATAGAAGATATCAAGTATTTCATTTTTCTTAAGAGGATGATCAGGCAAATCATTAAGTAACTGGCAAAGCCTCCCCCAAGCTTGTGGGAGACTCTCTTCTTTAGTTTGAACAAAGTTAAATATTTCCTGTGAGGCAGCTTGTTTCTTATGAGTTGGATTTTTTTTCCAGAGAAGTAGTAAATCATATCGTCGGGACTACGCACATAACCAGGAGCAAGATTATTGTACCAAGCTTTAGCATCACCCTTTAATGAGAAAGTAAATAATTTGAGAATAAAGTAGTATCGAGTTTTCTCATCATGTGTAAAAAGGGTGGCTATATCATTCAACTTAGTAAGATGTGCAACAATAGTTTCAGTTTCATAACCATGGAAAGGATCAGATCAACCAAGGTAATTAACTCTGGGTCGACAGAGAATTCATAATCCTTATCATAAATAAAGATAGGCGAAGTAGCAAACTTAGGATCACATTTCATTCTAGCATTCAGAGATTTTTCTTTATACTTGTGTAATAATTTCTCTAGATCATCTCTATCCTTACAAGCAAGAATGTCTCTAGTTGCCTCTTCACTCATAACATAGCTTCCAGTACCTTAGGCAATTCATATCTAGGAGTGCTAGCTCTAGCAAGTGTTTCAGCAGTTTCAGTTTAAAGCTCATCATCAGATTCAACAACAACATGTTGTATTACTCTAGCAATTTGTTCATCAAGAAATTCACCAAGTGGCACATCATCATTATCGAGCATGGTACTAGAATCATCATAAGAATCATTCATAGTAGAAGTGGAATCACTAATAACTTGCGACATATCAGAATTAATAGCATGTGGTGGTGTTGTTGCAAGTTTACTCATAATAGAAGGTGAATATAAGGCAGAACTGGATGGCAGTTTCTTACCTCCCCTCATACTTGAGGGAAATATCTTAGTCTTTGGATCCTTCAGATTCTTCATAGTGATAAATTGATAATAATCCCAAGTGACTCAACAAATATAGCTATGCTCCCCGGAAACGGTGCTAGAAAAAGGTCCTGATAACGCACAAGTATAGGCGATCGCAATAGTTTTCGAGGGTAAAGTATTCAACGCAAATTTATAGATTCGACACAAGGGGAGCCAAAGAATATTTGAAGGTATTAGCAGCTGAGTTGTCAATTCAACCACACTTGGAAATTAATTATCTATAGCAAAGTGATTAGTAGCACAGTAATATGATAGTTTTGATAGTAGTATTTTGTAGTAAGTGTGATAGTAGCAGCAGCAGAAGTAACTTAGCAGAAACAATATAAGATAAATTTGTAGGCATTGGATCGATGACTTGTTGGATGATATTCATCATGTGACAGTTATAACCTAGGGCGATATGTCACTAGCTCCAGTTCATTAATATAATGTAGGCATGTATTCCGTAAATAGTCATACGTGCTTTATTAAAAGAACTTGCATGACATCTTTTGTCCTACCCTCGCGTGGAAGCAGGGTCCATATTGGAAACTAAGGGATATTAAGGCCTCCTTTTAATAGAGAACCGGAACAAAGCATTAACACATAGTGAATACATGAACTCCTCAAACTACGGTCATCACCGAGAGTGGGCCCGGTTGTTGTCACTCCGAGGTTGTCGGATCATAACCGTAGTAGGTATAACTTGCAACATCGGATCTAATACATGGATATAATGATGAATTCATAAACGATTCAGATCTGAGTTCATGGCACCCGGGCCCAAAGTGACAAGCATTAAGCATAGCAAAGTCATAGCAACATCAATCTAAGAACATAGTGGATACTAGGGATCATGCCCTAACAAAACTAACTCGATTACATGATGAATCTCATCCAACTCCTCACCGACCAGCGAGCCTACGAAGGAATTACTCACTCCTGGTGGGGAGCATCATGGAATTGGTGATGGAGATGGGTTGGTGATGACGAAGAACGAAGATCCCCCTCTCTGGATCCCCAAACAGACTCCAGATCTGCTCTCCCGAGGAAGAACAGGGCTTGGTGGCGGCTCCGTCTCGTGGATCGCGATAATTCTTTCTCCCTAATTTTTTTCTGGAAATATGTGATTTTGTAGTATCAGGGGGTTGTCTGCGGGGCCACCAGGTGGGTACAACCCACCCGGGCGCGCCAGGAGAGGGGCGTGCGCCCTGGTGGGTTGTGCCCACCCAGGTGCCCCTTTCCGGCACGTCTTGGCTCCAGAAATTCTTATTATTGATATAAAAAATAATCGCAAAGTTTCGTTCCATTTCGATAACTTTTATTTCTGCACAAAAACAACACCATGTAGTTCCGCTGATAAGAGCGTCAGTCTGGGGTTAGTTTCATTCAAATCATGCAAATTAGAGTCCAAAATAAGAGGAAAAGCATGAGAAAAAGTAGATACATTGGAGACGTATCACCATCCTTGGTGGGGAGAAGGGAGATGATCTCCCCAAGGATGGCGTCCAGCAGATCGCTGATGCGGTCCGCCGGTGATTCTAGGGGTTCCTCTGATCCAGGGGAGCCATGGCCGCTTCTGGCCACGATGTCTGGTGCAGGATCTACAACTGGTGGTGCCACTGGCCGGAGCCTCGTCTGTGTAAATACTCATCTGGGCAAAAAAATGGCACAAACATACATGTAGGACATTCAATATCAATTCTCAAGACTTGGAAAAAAGGGCACAAACATATGTGTAGGACATTCAAAATCATTCTTAAGATCTGGCCACGAATTATTAGCATGCACGCTAACCCTAGTTGGATTATTAGCAAAAACCATTTTGTACAGAACAAACAATTAATCACTACCCTATATGGATACCATTCAATTAATCAATACACTACATGCATCTAACAGATCTTAATCACTCTGGTTTCATGGACTGAGAGAACATAACCATAGGAATTGTATTCCAAAAAATTTGAGGGGGGGGGGGGTAACCAGAGAAAACACATGATATGTTTGCCACACAAATGGGTATAGATGACCAACCAATTTTGCGTCAGAGTCGCAGTCGTTGCCGGAGTTGCTGTGGAACTCCAGCTCCCGCTGGGGGGGGGCACGACACCGACGAAGTCAAGGTTATGTTGCTTCCCACGCGGTACATCATCGGCGGCGACGGCAACCTCTGTGCCCAGCTTCATGCATTGTGCGGGTGCTTCACCAACCCTGGCGATGCGACTCCCTCCGATGGTGCACTTCGGTGGCATCCTCATACACTCCAGATGACTGTGACCACTGTGGACCGGGGGTGCGGCCACCTATTATGGCCAGCTTCTCAGGCGCGTCATTAAAATGGAGCAGTGGGAGTGAGGCGGGCGGTGGTCAAAGGCTGTCTCGCCTCCCAGCGAGCCTGCGCGGCAGACTTCTGGCATGCCTACCATCATTTCACACAGCTACTCGCATGCCTCCTGGTGACACCGTGCAGGGAAAACGCCTCCTGTTAATTCACACACCTGCATGCACACCTCTTGGTCTACCTGCACGGCGAACTGCTCGCATGCGTCCCATCAACTCACGCCTACTCGCACGGCACACGGTGCGCGTGGCGGCACGTATATTGTTTTTCTTTTTTGATGATTAATTCTACAGCTTTATTGCTTAACCGAAGCATGGCACGTATATATTGTTGGTGTAATGCACACATTCTGAATAAATAATTCGTACGTGATCTTGGTTGCCAATTATTAACAAACTCCCATTTGAAAGAACACTATATCAAAACTTGTCTCAATTTGATGAAAAAAGTACAATATCACAGTCTACTGGTCTCCATATATATGACACCACGATAAGTTTCATGAATTTCAACTAAGTTTTGCTAAATTTTAAAAATCAATATTCTCAATGTTTTGAAATCTCTTGCACGGGGAAACATGGACCCAGGGACACACATATGATTTTGCAATCCATTTTGGTGCAGATGTAGCTCAAATTTGATTTTTGCACCTTAAATCCCTAGGAAATCAATCAATGTATAAAAGCGATCGAATGATCTCTGTCTTTTATACATTTCAACACGACACTCCTTTGGTCACTTGCATGTTCACTGCAGAAAAAGTTTGACATGCCTCAGAGTGGCGGTGGTGGTACGGGATGTGTGTGTGTGTGTGGGGGGGGGGGTCCGGCAGTACACTATGAGTCGTGAGCCTCCGTGTGGGATTGA
>NC_057801.1:716569545-716579071 GCF_018294505.1 Triticum aestivum
GTGTGGGATTGATCATTCTGTGAGTCATATATGCCACATCAAATTCATGAATTGGTTATTTAAAACATTACATAGCCCTTTCATACACATGCATGCATTAATTGGTGGTCCTCTTAGACACTCCCTCGCAACGTGCCCATTTGTTAGCCCGCAAAGGTTTTCAGTTTCCACCGACAAAGAGAGGTATTTGACCAAAGGTGGATTCATCTTGGCATGTGTGTTATGTACACTCTGGATCATGGTGAGATTCCATATCAAAGTTTGGGCACATGCATACACATGAGTCCCTCTCCCACCGGCTCGAAGTGATGGGGCTACGCGTCGTGAACCTATGTGTAGTGCGTTTTCCGGTTTGTGAAGCATGTGCCGCATCAAAGTTGTGCATTGAGTATTCAAACATCACACAACACACCTCTTTTGGGAACATGCACGCGGTGGTTGTCCTATGACACTTACTCGCGTGTGACTCTCTCTGTGGTCCCGCGAGGTCGTCGTCGATCAGTTGAGCCTATACCAAGAGAGAGGTTAATTTGACCAAGAAGGATGGTTCTTTTTTGGTTTGTTTTACGTATATGCACAGTAGGAGTATGTAGTAAATATCAAAGAGGGGGCAACATGTATATTGTATATATATGTCATAACCTCGCTCCATGTGGGGACATTCCAGTTCCCGGGGCAGGTGCCACATCAACGTTGTGCATTGGTATTCAAACATCACGCAACACCATGCAGGCGGTGGTTGCCCTATAGGAACTCACTCGCATGCGGCGCTTCCATCTGTGGGCCCGTGAGGTTGTCCTCCATCACTTTGACCCAACGAGAGAGAGAGATTAATTTGACCATCAAGGAATGATTCTTTTTGGTTTGTGCTACAGTAGGAGTATATATGTACCACACGTCAAATGGGGGGGGGTAGCACATACCAGGCATCATGAACCTCGCTCTCTATGGGGACTTTACGGTTTCCGAGGTATAGGTGTGATACGTCTCCAACGTATCTATAATTTTTGATGTATTCATGTCATGTTTATAATATTTTTACATGATTTTGGTATGATTTGGTTAGAACTAACCCGGACTGACGCTGTTTTTAGCAGAACTACCGTGGTGGTGTTTTTTATACAGAAATAAAAGTTCTCGGAATGCACTGAAAATCAACGGAGATTTTTTTGGAAAATATAAAAAATACTGGAACGAAAAGTTATCGGAGGGGAGTCCCGTGGGCCCCACTGACGGTGTCCTGGACTAGGGGGTACTCACCACGTCGTCCCCCGATCAGTTAGATTGGGCCGAGGACCCCCATGGCCGTATACTCATGGGCCAGTTCGGACAGTTGCCGCATACAAGGAAGATTCCAGAAGACTTGGTGATCAAGACAAGGACTCCTCCCCCACTGGCGTATTCGGCTAGGACTCTTGTTACCCTAGGCCTATGGTACATTATATAATCCGAGGCCAGGCTAGTCGATAGAGGATTATGACATTACTCATCATACCTCCAGGGTTCAGACCACAACATATGATCTCGAGGTAGGTCAACTCTTGTAACCCCTATACTCATTATAGTCAATCAAGCAGCATGTAGGGTATTATCTCATCAAGAGAGCCCGAAGCTGGGTAAAATCCCGTGTTCATGTTACCATTGATCCTAAGACGCACAACTTGGGACCCCCCTACCCGAGATCCGCCGGTTTTGACACCGACATTGGTGCTTTCATTGAGAGTTCCGCTGTGGGATCGACAAAAGAATCAATGGCTCGACTGCAGGTGAACTACGACGTCAGCTTCTTCATCACCAGCTCGACTGGTCACCTCGGCTTGACCAAGGACTGCACCCTACCTCCAATCGTCATGTTAGGATGAGGGCCTTCATCAGCATCAACTCTTATCTCTATCAAGATCATGGAGGAGTCATCCATGGAGCTCGGTGGCTCAACGTCAACATTGCCCTCGGGCGACCGTGCTGTTTTTCTGGACAGCAAACTCGTATCCACCGCCACCGCCTCCTCGAGTGTCGCCTAAACAATTTCTTTGGTGGAATTATGCGGAATTAAGTCTACAACAACCCTGCAAAAAATTCGTCGAGTTCCGATGGAGGAATCTCCGGCAATCTCCGATATACCGGAGCCATGTTGAATCTGGACGAGTTTGGAGCGGGGTGTCCAACATCTAGCTCGGATGACCTTTGTAAGGTCCGACCGTTGATCGGCTGTGGAATTCCTATATATACCACCTGCCAAAAATTTATCTCGATCCGACCGTCCAAACTCCAGGAACCTTCCGATTAGTGCACCACTTTTTGGATCTGTTTTCTGCGCGAGAACGAATCCGACCCAAGTCCATCTTCTTTACGAACGGGATTTCGGACATCCTTTTTTAAGGACGTTTTTGTATGGGGTATTGTGTTTTATTCTTAAACACATCCCATTATTATTAAAAGTATTTCTACAATATGATCTTCACCATCACGCCGGTGTCAAACTGGCCCGACAACATCACTCCACGGCGGCTGACCTGCACTAGACACATCGTCGCTTTGTTGAGCCGAGCTCAACTTCTTCAGATCGTCATCTCGGCCAGCCAAACAATAGTTGGCCATCGCAAAGGATAAATCATCACCAACATCGCCGCCCCACGGATTACACGGAGCGGGCACACCGGCATCGCAGCACGGTCACTTCATCAAGCCAGCATTGATCACGTCACAAGCTACGACCTGCATCGGCATGGCCGAACTGTTGCTTCATCGAGCCGATGTCCATCGCACCGAACTACTTCAACACCTCGGCTGACACATCTCCTCACCGACCTGCTCCGTATCCTCGCCTGGACTGGGGGCTTCGTCATCCCTTCATCAACTTACCTCGGAGACTCGGGCGTCACCGGCCGACTAGCTTCATCACATTAGCTGGACCACGAGCTTTGCCTCGTTGAGCCAGCCTTTTCCAGCATCGTCATGCCTTCGCTTCATCACCCATCACGCAATGGGTGTGCGGATCGAGCCCCAATTTTTGGAGTAACCTTTCTTCGAACCGCTACTACAAATAAATCAGGTGCTATTAATCCCATCAATTTTTGCTTGTTTGGGTTTATTTTTCTCCAGGAATTATTACTCTGCTTTGTTCCATCATCTATACACAGGCCTCTCAAATGGTGGGCGCATTAACAACGACCGCGTGGTGGTTCGGTCAGTTTCCGTACATAGTTCGGCGAATGTCGTATCTGGAACTTGGACCGACCTACGAATTAGGGCTTTGCCATGCCTTTACCACATCACGCCCTGCATCGACATTGACCTCGAAGCTCAGGCCATATCTCTTTCATTATTTACTTCACTTATATTAAATAAGTAGAATAATTTTTTTATACAGTATTATCTTTATTTGTCATTACTTTTGGTTTGCACTATTTTATTTGTGCAGCCAATCGACTTAGACTGAGCAGTGCTATCACCTCCGTCGACCGAATTGTGTTTTCGCCTTGGCACACTGACCTGCTTCATTACTACGGCTGGACTAGGGGCTTCGTCTTCTCGGAGTGCCGAACTCTCTGCTCGGCCACCTTGGGACCAGCCTTGGGGCTGAACCTTGTCCCGCATCAAGCTCGGACCGCGTCATCAATGCCGAACACATTAACCAGCTAAGTCGCTCTCATACTCAGAAACTTTCAGTTTTAAATTTTGTTCGGTGCGACCAAGCATTATACCTTTTAGGCACAAATTTGTTTGTGACAAAGTGCCTTGTCCAAACTTTGTTTGTGATGCACATATTCAAATACCCCATTTATTTGGGGGCTCCCTTGATTGAGCTTTTTCTCTTGCATATGATTATACTTATACGGCTTCGTTCCTTGTTCGTGTATTACGCCACAATATGCACCATGTTGACTTAAGCGACTTGCAAGCTGGGTTGCCTGGTTCCTGTGCTTAGCCCTACATTCCCGATTGTTTGGCTAGGGAGTAAAGGGAGCACCTCTGCGATTGTCACGATCGGTTCATCCGAGCCAGACCTCAGACTAGGTGAAGCTGAAAGCTAGCACTCTTACTATTTTCAACAATGGTCGGCACATAAAGGAACTCATGAGTACAAAAAATCTATTGCACAAGTCTCATAATAATAATGAGCAACCAAAGAAAGGTATCGGTGGGGGTACTATTTTCTTCGAAGATGCTTCTTACACTTTGTTAGTAATATAGCATAAGTTCCCTGAGCGCGCTTTGTCTGTTACAGCCTTATGGCTTGATTGCCTGGTTATCGGAAACACCGTCGATATTCTCGATAGGTGGAGTACATAACACTCTTCGGTCCTTGACCGAAGAGGGAGAAGTCGACGGTCGGTTAAGATGCGTTCAAAGTTTGGGTGAACACATATATGATATAAGTACTTCGGTACATACAATCATTATACATAAAATTCTTTTACCAAGTCACTCGAGCGCTCTTAAATTTATGTGAGCTCTTTTATAATAATTGTTCTTCTTCTTAGTCGTTGCAAAGTCCTTTTTCTATCACTCCTTTTTTCGACGCGAGTGTGTGGTCAATAGCCGGGGAGCCTAATTTCTCTCTCAAAGCCACTAAAGTTTGCTAAACTGGCCTAATGATAAGTACTCTGCCTTCGGGATAGGAGGTTGAAGTCCCAAGATGACCCACTTGAAGTCTTGAGATAGGATGTGTCATGTTAAAGAATGACAGAAGCACAATTCTTTTTTTTCTAAAGACCAATTTTCTGATTGGCACCGAAACACTTGATCTTGTTGGGACGTCAAGTTTTTACTGATGTTTCTTGGTTTTCCAAGTTAATGGCACTTTTAAACTATTTGTGTGTTTTCCGCATAAGTCTCGAAGTGCAATGCCGAACACCTTTAGAGATTCGGCAAAAATTCTCGGATATTGCTATATATGCATCAGTTTCGAATTGTGTCTTCGGTCAATAGTTGGGTTGTCCGGCTCCTATGCTTGCCTCCTATGTTCCGCTTTGTTCGTCTAGGTGTGCAAAGGGAGAACCTCTGCGATTGTGCTTCCAGCTCGCATGGTTAAGCACCGCAGTAGAGAAAGCCGAAAATTGACTGCCACAGTAAGCGTAAACTGGTCAGCAGTCCGATGACTATGTTAAATGACGGGCCGTTCATAACATTGGTCGAAGTATTTACGGCTTGACCTCGTCTGTCACCGAACACTAAGTGGGGGGCTACTTGCTGGCCTCCCAACTTTAAGCTCCTACGACTAAGTGAAAGTTATAAAGCCCGCATATCTGATTGCCTCGTTTCTGCCAACACAACCACCTTCGGGTACCGAGACATCGGCTAAGGGTTGTTTTGTTATTTTGGAAACACCTTGCGTAACATCTACAAGGGGCTAGAGGCCGCCATGGGTGTCAGGACCCCGACTCAATGCCACATCGATCTAGCATGTAACACCTCATATCACTTTGCGGCCTCACGCACGGTATTCCCACGGGTGTCGCCTTACCTTAGCCCGGGACCGTTTGCGCCTTTTGGCACACATATATGACAGTGTCGCTAGCATCCATATGATAAGGAGCCCAGGCTGACATGGCTAGTCATAAACCCAAAGTGGCACAGACTTACAGGGACAGGCATCCATGACCCAGCATCGAACGTGTCGGTCATCAGCGAGTGAATCCAGGCTGTAGCACTGGGCTAGCAGGACTCCTGTGAACCGGGCTGTAGCGGGCTAACAGGACTCCGGTATTCATCGCGTGACATTTCCCCGAAGGGACAGACACAGGAACGAAGAAGGACACATGCCGGCCAGCCTAAGTGTTCCGGAGCAGTAGCAAGCTACCATGGCTCAGTGGAAACACTAGGAGACATTTCCCGGTAAGAGAGGCTACTAAGGATAAACAACTAGATAGTCAGATCCCACACATACCAAGCATTACAATAACATACACACAATATGCTCGATATGTGCAAATATTACATGGCATCACAAAATGACTCTACGACTCAAGTAGTTTATTCAATAGGCTCCGAGGAGCGAGATATTACAAACATGGGTCTCATGACCCAACACTCAGAGCATACAAATCAAAGCACAAGCGGAAGCTATCATGTCTGAGTACAGACATCTATAAATGAAAAAGGCTGAGGAGCCTGACTATCTACCAGATCCTGCCGAGGGCACAAGATCGTAGCTGAGGTAACAAGCTAAACGTCGAAGTCCACGCGGAACTACTAGTGAGACTGAAGTCTCTCTGCAAAAACATAAAATAGGCAAACGTGAGTACAAATGTACCCAGCAAGACTTACATCAGAACTAACTACATATGCATCATTATCAACAAGGGGGTGGTGGAGTTTAACTGCAGCAAGCCAGCTTTGACTCGGTGGCTATCCTGAACTACGACTGCAAGTAACTCTTTTGAGGTGGCGCACACGAGTCCACATATTCACCATATCAATACACCACTATGGATCCGCTCCCGTCTCCCTACGAGAACGCCATCCATAGCACTCACGCTTATCTTGCGTATTTTAGAGTATCCACTTTCACTTGTCTATGAACTGTACAAGGGGTCCACGCTTCCATATCCGAGGAATCCGGCTATTCGAATAGATGATGTTAACCCTGCAGGGGTGTAGTTCTTCACACACGCTCCCGCCACTTACCGCCCTGTACACGTCATGTACCTCGGCAACCTTCAAGCGGAAGCCGGGCGAGGGAGTCGGCCACGACCTGACTAACCGAACAAGTCTCTAGTCCAGGTTTATCGCCTATTCGGGTTCCATCCGCAAGGAGATCCGGCCGGGGTGTCGCTCACGGCCCCAAACGATGTGAGCAGGGTTCCCAAGCCCACCATCCGGGTGCCACTTGGTACACCGGGCCACTGTGCCTAGTCTGTCCCAAGCCCACCTGTACCGGGTGCCACTTGGTAGACTACTAACACTACCTACAAACACCAGAAACTAGTTGCAACTCCTGGACAGAGATCATGTTGATTAATAAGTCGAGAGGGGTCGAGTTACCGGAACCCAATGTGTGGTAGTAACTGGTCATGGATCACAAACACAGAACTCAGTTCCTGAGGACGGCTGCAATGAGACAACCCACCATGTACTCCTACATGGCCTCTCACCGCTACCTTTACCAAATCGTGTTCACACACTTAGCTCACACACAGTAGGACATGTTCACACGCCTCTGATTCATCCCCGATGAATCAGACCTGACTCAACTCTAAGCAGTAGCAGGCATGACAAACAAGCATGAATGAGTAGGCACATCAGGGCTCAAACAACTCCTACTCATGCTAGTGGGTTTCATCTATTTACTGTGGCAATGACAGGTCATGCAAAGGATAAAGGGTTCAGCTACCGCATCAAGTATCAAATATGTCGTTGTTGTCCTAATGCAGTAAAAGAGAGCAGGAGCGAGAGAGTGGGATTTTATCAGAATGAACAAGGGGGGTTTTGCTTGCCTGGCACTTCTGAAGATAACATTGAGTCTTCATCAGTGTCAACGATCACATCATCGGTATCACGTCTATCGAGAGGGGACAATTACCGGCAATACAGAAGGGAACACAATCAATGCAATGCACAATATGATGCATGATCATGACATGGCAAAATGAATGTGTTTTGAGCTAATGTAACTAGCAACAGATTAAATGAAGTTGGTTTGAATACAAGATTCAAATTTAAACTCCATATGTGATTATTCAAATGCCATTCACTTCATTTGCCCTAAACAGTAGTGATAAGTTGTTCTAACATGCATGTAAATGGTACAGATGGATTCCTTGAATTTTTCTGATAATTTTTCATATATAAATTATTTAATTTGGAGTTACGGTTGAATTTCTATGAATTTTAGAAGTTTTAGCTAATTTTCTGGAATTATTAAATCATTTAAGATTTATTTAAATTACAGAAAGGAATTATTGCGTCATCATGACCTCATAGTGACGTCAGCAGGTCAACGGGCGCCGACCAGGTCAAACCTGACCAGTGGGGTCCACTGGTCAGTGACCCAGTCAACTAACCAAGTTAGTTAGCCCTAACTAACTTAGTTAGCCGGGCGGGGCCCGCATGTCAGTGGCCTATCTAATTAGCTAACTTAATTAGTGTTAAACTAATACTAACTAAAATGTCAGGGGGGGTGGCCCACATGTCAGTGACACATGGGGAAGGTCAAACCTGGGTCAACTCGCCGGAGTTGACCCGCGACTCGTCGCCGGCGGAGCCAGAGGTGGCGGAGGAGTGCGGGTTTCCTCCTCCGGCGACCAAATGGCCGGCGGAGAGCGTCTACATGACGCGGGTGCTCGTCCGCGTCGAGTAGTGGCAGCGGCTGGGCCTAAGATGGCCGGAGTCGTCACCGGCGTCGAGCGTGGCGGTCGCCGGAGCTCGGGCGAGCTCGGGGTTGACGCTACGGTGGCCGGGGAGGCTCGTGCGGGGCACCTACGTGTTCCAGGCAGCGCGGGGAGGAAGCTGAGCACGACAGCCGGGCCACTAGGTGGCCGGAGGCACGTCGGCGGCGATCACAGACGGCGGCGGGTTTTGGTCATCAAGGGGGCGATGGCTACGGCAACCAAACGAAGAGGGAAGGAGGGGCAAACGGTGGCGGAGCTCACAGGGGTTGCGACGGTGGCCTCGGGGAGCTCGGGGAGGCGTCGGAGGCGGCGAATCGCCAGCGGTGAGCTTCGGTGGCCGGCGACGGAACGGCGATGGTGGCGGTGTTGCAGGGCTTCCGGAGGGCCGTGGGTCGGTGGAGAGGGAAGAGGGGGTCGAGGCGGAGCCTCTGGGCTAGTCGGGGGAGCGAGGGAGGCCCGGTGGCCGTGGTTATGGCGAGCGGCGGCGACGGGCTCCGCTCGGTGAGGAGAACAGAGGAGGGGGGCGGGAGAGGGTTCCGGGGAGAGGATGAGGACGCGGGAGAGAGGGAGAAGGGAGAGGGGGTCGGGGACTGCATGGCGTCGCGGGAGGGACCAGGGGAGGAGGAGGCAGCCAGGCACGGAGGAGGTGGCCGGGGCGCGTGGCCGCGCGCGCCGGGTGCGTGCCCGTCCTCCTGGCAGAGGAGGAAGGCGACAGGGGAGGGAGGCGGCGGTGGGCTGGGCCAGCGGGAGGAGCTGGCCAGCTGGGCCGGCTACAGGTAAGTGGCCCAGGTAGGCTTCTGTTCTTTTTATTTTTTTCTTCTGTTTTGTTTATTTAATTTATTTTGCCACTGTTTTGAATTTAAAATAATTCAAACAATGCCAAAAACTCCTCTGAATATTTTATATTGCTAAATGGACTTTTCCAAAAGCTTATAAAATATATCAGGGGTATTTGAAATTATATTCTAATTATATGAATATAATTCAAATTCAAATAGCTAATGAATTAAATCCAAAGTCCCAAAAATAAATCCTTAAAAATGTTCAATATTTTGGTTGGGACCAGAACCCTTACCAAAAATTATCAAACATTTAAGAAGAGCCTTTTGGAGCAATGAATGAGATTTCTAGGGTTTTTGCCCCTCTTTTATTTAGGGTTTTGAGGCTTCCAATATTCCTCAATTCAAGTTTCA
>NC_057801.1:716580559-716580922 GCF_018294505.1 Triticum aestivum
ACTAGGAAGTAAACCCTACGAAATCCTTATGGGGAGGTGGCCAACTTCCTCAAACAAGATACTACAATAATAGGTCTTCCGGTTGGGTGTGTTCGCCACGACATCCACTTTACCAGTTATCGAGGAACCAATATTATAGTTCTTGGGGAAATGTTCCAACCATCATATCTGCCTGAGATTCAGATCTGGTTGGTGTCAGAATATTCCAGACCCATCGAGTCTAGGAAGAAAAATGAAAGTTTGCAACACAAATCGACGAGATGACGTTGCGAGATTCTCGGGAGATGATCTACGATAGTAAGCTCCAAAACATGAGCTGGTTCTGCTACAAACATGTGAACACGTTGTCCCAGACAAGCATGA
>NC_057801.1:716582085-716586862 GCF_018294505.1 Triticum aestivum
AGGAATGACTAATGATGGTGAGAAGTATCACTACGTCAAAATTCATGAGAGTTGGTGCAGTTCTCATGACAATTCTGACATAAAGGGGGTAATACTCCAAGGTAGAACAGAACCAAAGGCTGGATTGGCATTTGATCTGCGGAATACAACTGCTTTGACCCAATCCTAGATATGGATGAGGTACTGGAGTTTGTTTCTCCTATCATTCTACGATAGAATGGCTTGACGGACCACAAGAGTAATAGGCATCGATAAACGAACGCACGCATACTCTTGACTATCAATTGATAGGCGAGGGTCAGAGGACAACTAAAGAGGGACAACTCAAAGGAACATACGATTTTCTGAGTTGTGGATGCATGGTTTAGCATGTCGAACGAAGTTCAACATAATTCTTCCGGATAACCCATGCAGAAAGGTAGAACTGGCAGAGCCACAATATAACATGGAGAACTCATAGAGGGCCTGTTGTGATCTTTTGATCCAACAAACTTCTGCCAAAATGGTTCGTGGTATTTGGAAGAACGATATACCATGGACCTCGAGGACTATCGCAAAGATTACTAATATCCTAAAGGCACTAGCAATTACTATCAACATGAAGTAGGTAGAGTGAATCTCAGGTTCAGAACCCAGGAGTAGAATACCTACTACTAAGTAGCATCATGGGATGCTTTCGAGAATAAAGGCCAGAATCTCACACTGGGAAGACAGATCATGGCTAGACCACTAGATGATCCCCTAAGCACTTAGGGTCATAATAATAATTCCAACATATATGTCGAGGCAATAATTATCTCAACACACCGATTAGTGTGGTTAATCTGGCCCAAAGGAACATCGAGGCGGGAGGAAGGAATTTGCAAATTGCTTCAAACTATTTAGAAACCTGGGATGACTCGGACAACATAACGGCTGTAAATGCTCAGAAAAGATTTGAGACATTCACAAAAATGGTGGCATAACCACTCAGAGGCACAATATCAAGGTTTCGAGATCAACAGTTAACATATAGAAGATAGTAGGAGCTGAACTGAGGCTTGAATCAACAATCTTATAAGTCTATGGATTAGTAACACGGGATCCTGATAGAAAGAAGAGATAGCCTAGTTCTTAATCCCCGTAGGAAAGATAAGATGACTCAGATCAGAAAGGCATGAGGTATAAGGAGTAAAAAGAGCCTTACGTTCCATCCCACAATCAATTCCCTTACATAACTAAAGCATTTCTAGACTCAACTTCGACCAGTTTGGCTTGGTAATCCTACACGCAGTCAAGCTCTGATACCAACGATGTCAGGACCCCGACTCAATGCCACATCGATCTAGCATGTAACACCTCATATCACTTTGCGGCCTCACGCACGGTATTCCCATGGGTGTCGCCTTACCTTAGCCCGGGACCGTTTGCGCCTTTTGGCACACGTATATGACAGTGTTGCTAGCATCCATATGATAAGGAGCCCGGGCTGACATGGCTAGTCGTAAACCCAAAGTGGCACAGACTTACAGGGACAGGCATCCATGACCCAGCATCGAACGTGTCGGTCATCAGCGAGTGAATCCAGGCTGTAGCACTGGGCTAGCAGGACTCCGGTGAACCGGGCTGTAGCGGGCTAACAGGACTCCGGTATTCATCGCGTGACATTTCCCCGAAGGGACAGACACAGGAACGAAGAAGGACACATGCCGGCCAGCCTAAGTGTTCCGGAGCAGTAGCAAGCTACCATGGCTCAGTGGAAACACTAGGAGACATTTCCCGGTAAGAGAGGCTACTAAGGATAAACAACTAGATAGTCAGATCCCACACATACCAAGCATTACAATAACATACACACAATATGCTCGATATGTGCAAATACAACATGGCATCACAAAATGACTCTACGACTCAAGTAGTTTATTCAATAGGCTCCGAGGAGCGAGATATTACAAACATGGGTCTCATGACCCAACACTCAGAGCATACAAATCAAAGCACAAGCGGAAGCTATCATGTCTGAGTACAGACATCTATAAATGAAAAAGGCTGAGGAGCCTGACTATCTACCAGATCCTGCCGAGGGCACAAGATCGTAGCTGAGGTAACAAGCTAAACGTCGAAGTCCACGCGGAACTACTAGTGAGACTGAAGTCTCTCTGCAAAAACATAAAAGAGGCAAATGTGAGTACAAATGTACCCAGCAAGACTTACATCAGAACTAACTACATATGCATCATTATCAACAAGGGGGTGGTGGAGTTTAACTGCAGCAAGCCAGCTTTGACTCGGTGGCTATCCTGAACTACGACTGCAAGTAACTCTTTTGAGGTGGCGCACACGAGTCCACATATTCACCATATCAATACACCACTATGGATCCGCTCCCGTCTCCCTACGAGAACGCCATCCATAGCACTCACGCTTATCTTGCGTATTTTAGAGTATCCACTTTCACTTGTCTATGAACTGTACAAGGGGTCCACGCTTCCATATCCGAGGAATCCGGCTATTCGAATAGATGATGTTAACCCTGCAGGGGTGTACTTCTTCACACACGCTCCCGCCACTTACCGCCCTGTACACGTCATGTACCTCGGCAACCTTCAAGCGGAAGCCGGGCGAGGGAGTCGGCCATGACCTGACTAACCGAACAAGTCTCTAGTCCAGGTTTATCGCCTATTCGGGTTCCATCCGCAAGGAGATCCGGCCGGGGTGTCGCTCACGGCCCCAAACGATGTGAGCAGGGTTCCCAAGCCCACCATCCGGGTGCCACTTGGTACACCGGGCCACTGTGCCTAGTCTGTCCCAAGCCCACCTGTACCGGGTGCCACTTGGTAGACTACTAACACTACCTACAAACACCAGAAACTAGTTGCAACTCCTGGACAGAGATCATGTTGATTAATAAGTCGAGAGGGGTCGAGTTACCGGAACCCAATGTGTGGTAGTAACTGGTCATGGATCACAAACACAGAACTCAGTTCCCGAGGACGGCTGCAATGAGACAACCCACCATGTACTCCTACATGGCCTCTCACCGCTACCTTTACCAAATCGTGTTCACACACTTAGCTCACACACAGTAGGACATGTTCACACGCCTCTGATTCATCCCCGATGAATCAGACCTGACTCAACTCTAAGCAGTAGCAGGCATGACAAAAAAGCATGAATGAGTAGGCACATCAGGGCTCAAACAACTCCTACTCATGCTAGTGGGTTTCATCTATTTACTGTGGCAATGACAGGTCATGCAAAGGATAAAGGGTTCAGCTACCGCAGCAAGTATCAAATATGTCGTTGTTGTCCTAATGCAGTAAAAGAGAGCAGGAGCGAGAGAGTGGGATTTTATCGGAATGAACAAGGGGGGTTTTGCTTGCCTGGCACTTCTGAAGATAACATTGAGTCTTCATCAGTGTCAACGATCACATCATCGGTATCACGTCTATCGAGAGGGGACAATTACCGGCAATACAGAAGGGAACACAATCAATGCAATGCACAATATGATGCATGATCATGACATGGCAAAATGAATGTGTTTTGAGCTAATGTAACTAGCAACAGATTAAATGAAGTTGGTTTGAATACAAGATTCAAATTTAAACTCCATATGTGATTATTCAAATGCCATTCACTTCATTTGCCCTAAACAGTAGTGATAAGTTGTTCTAACATGCATGTAAATGGTACAGATGGATTCCTTGAATTTTTCTGATAATTTTTCATATATAAATTATTTAATTTGGAGTTACGGTTGAATTTCTATGAATTTTAGAAGTTTTAGCTAATTTTCTGGAATTATTAAATCATTTAAGATTTATTTAAATTACAGAAAGGAATTATTGCGTCATCATGACCTCATAGTGACGTCAGCAGGTCAACGGGCGCCGACCAGGTCAAACCTGACCAGTGGGGTCCACTGGTCAGTGACCCAGTCAACTAACCAAGTTAGTTAGCCCTAACTAACTTAGTTAGCCGGGCGGGGCCCGCATGTCAGTGGCCTATCTAATTAGCTAACTTAATTAGTGTTAAACTAATACTAACTAAAATGTCAGGGGGGTGGCCCACATGTCAGTGACACATGGGGAAGGTCAAACCTGGGTCAACACGCCGGAGTTGACCCGCGACTCGTCGCCGGCGGAGCCAGAGGTGGCGGAGGAGTGCGGGTTTCCTCCTCCGGCGATCAAATGGCCGGCGGAGAGCGTCTACGTGACGCGGGCGCTCGTCCGCGTCGAGTAGTGGCAGCGGCTGGGCCTAAGATGGCCGGAGTCGTCACCGGCGTCGAGCGTGGCGGTCGCCGGAGCTCGGGCGAGCTCGGGGTTGATGCTACGGTGGCCGGGGAGGCTCGTGCGGGGCACCTACGTGTTCCAGGCAGCGCGGGGAGGAAGCTGAGCACGACAGCCGGGCCACTAGGTGGCCGGAGGCACGTCGGCGGCGATCACAGACGGCGGCGG
Organism: Triticum aestivum; assembly: GCF_018294505.1. Taxonomy (NCBI): domain Eukaryota; kingdom Viridiplantae; phylum Streptophyta; class Magnoliopsida; order Poales; family Poaceae; genus Triticum; species Triticum aestivum. Next base: position 716,586,525 of record NC_057801.1, read on the forward strand.
GTTTCGGTCATCAAGGGGGCGACGGCTACGGCAACCAAACGAAGAGGGAAGGAGGGGGAAACGGTGGCGGAGCTCACAGGGGTTGCGACGGTGGCCTCGGGGAGCTCGGGGAGGCGTCGGAGGCGGCGAATCGCCAGCGGTGAGCTTCGGTGGCCGGCGACGGAACGGCGATGGTGGCGGCGTTGCAGGGCTTCCGGAGGGCCGTGGGTCGGTGGAGAGGGAAGAGGGGGTCGAGGCGGAGCCTCTGGGCTAGTCGGGGGAGCGAGGGAGGCCCGGTGGCCGTGGTTATGGCGAGCGGCGGCGACGGGCTCCGCTCGGTGAGGAGAACAGAGGAGGAG
>NC_057801.1:716587880-716603328 GCF_018294505.1 Triticum aestivum
ATCTTGGTCTTGTCGTCTTGCTCTGAGAATTCCAGCTAATCATGACAACGAGAGGAAAGGAAAGACCCTAAAAGAATCATTCTGCTCGAAGGTTGAACAACTCAGGATTAACTCACGGAATGGGACATAGAACCATCCCTCGGGTTGAGACACGAGATACACATCAAGAGGGGTGGAAGAAACGGATGACGAAGGTTCACTAGGTGGACAATAATTCCACACTTAAGAAGGTGGTAAACGATTGTCAACGTAGCGAGGAGTTGAGTTGCCATGATACCATAACGATACACCTTAGGGAAGGTGACTCGTAGAGATATCCCCTTAAGTGGCAAAAAGAATTACTTTTGATATAGAGATCGTTGAGACTCTCTATATCAGCCGAAGGCAAATCACAGCAATCGATTGGCGGGGGTCGGTAGAATGGCATACTCGGACTTGGATGATGTGGATTACCTTGTTGAAGACAACGTAATGGATGATTTTGCTTATCACCTGAAATGGAAGAGATCCATGGTAGAATGGCACATTGGCGGTGCAAGCTGGGAACAAAATGCAAATGCTGGGAATGATTCTGGTAACTGGGGAAGAACCCAACAAAAGAGAGTGAATTCACTGTTTGAAAAGGTCATAGCATTTCCGAGGAAACCGGGAGGAATCCTAGTTAGAGCCGATGATAACACGTAGCGCTTGTGCGTGCTCTCAAGAACTTGAGCATTTCCATATTCATCAGGGTTTTACCAACATCCGTGTCAAGGGTCCTGGCAACACAACTTGCTACCATGATGAATGATGATGGATGATGCAGATGCAAAGGAAGATAACACCTTCTCAGATTTCATCTTAGCGAGGCCAAGGAAACAAAATCTGGATGATCGACCGAGAGACATTTAGCACTCCGCTTCTAATGTTCTCCTTGATGTGCTAGTGTAACCCATTCATAGAAATGGTCTGGTATCTAGGACATCAAGTAAAAGGTCGGACTTCGGGATCTCAAAATCCATAGGGGCAACTAGGGAGTAAATCCTACGAAATCCCTATGGGGAGGTGGCCAACTTCCTCAATCAAGATATTATAATAACAGGTCTTCCGGCTGGGTGTGTTGGCCACGACATCCATTTTATCGGTTATCGAGGGACCAATATTATAGTTCTTGGAGAATGTTCCAACCATCATATCTGCCTGAGATTCAGATCTGGTTGGTGTCAGGATATTCCAGACTCATCGAGTCTAGGAAGAAAAATGAAAGTTTGCAACACAAATCGACGAGATGACGTTGCGAGATTCTCGGGAGATGATCTACGATAGTAAGCTCCAAAACATGAGCTGGTTCTGCTACAAACATGTGAACACGTTGTCCCAGACAAGCATGACCACGTGGTAGTCTTACAATAAACGCTACCGAGTTCTGGTTGGGAACCATCACCGTGGATAACGAAGTCCTTGCATAAGTCATATGATTAGCTCTTATGAAGGAACTTCTTCTCCTTGAACAAATCAATTAGTGGCTTGGTGTGCTCGGGACACATATGGGATGAAGGTTGCAAGTCTCCAGACCACAGAATACTTCGCACGTGTGCATGATTGATTTGGGATGATTCCAAGGAAACAAAACAATCTTCCTCGAATTCATGGCGGCAACTTGCATCATATGCACATGAATTAGGGGAAGTCACTACTTTCATCCAAACATCTGCTTCATGAACGAAACACGAAGAAATGCTTACACAAGTTTCCAACACCAGGTTGATGTTCAACATGATTCATGGGGGAGACAAAATGCTACTGATGGGCTCAACAGCAACTCATCGGAATTTCCATATCACTGGACTTCCACCATCATGTGAACACGGTGACAGCATTAGTCAGACCAAAGATGTAATGTTGTATGCTCGAGGGATCAACCACGAGTAGGACGACATTACGAGCATCGTTGGTACTGATTTGATTTGACGATAGCCCACACTCAAATCAAAGGATTGATAAGACAATAGGTCCAGCAACTGATCACAGGGACCAATCGATGAAGATATCATCTTTCTTCAACACACACTACACAAGATTATCCCTTTGGAACGAACTAAGTCAGGCAAGCTTTTATCCTCCAACTCTCCAAGTTGTCGTTTAGCTTAACCAACTAGCTCAGGGGTATCCAACACGGATTCTTGGAGAAAGGGTGGTTTACAATAAACCAACTTGATCACGAGCTCAACATAGCGGTCAGGTGACAACCTGGTAGTACTTCCGAGAAGATCTTCGGAAAATCACGAACCACCGATATGTTACTAAGCTCGAGAACAATCTTGCTTTTTGGGGCAAGACGATATGATCAAATGAGTGAGGATTTGACAAGATCCTAACTCATCAATCGAAGGGTGCACCGAAATAAGGACTAGGTAGCACGATTAGTCTTAGAAGGATGATTCCAATAACCAACACACTAAGAATGAAATTATTGTCCTTTAACTACCAAGCAACGAGGTTGCTGGGAGTATTGATTTCACACATCACAATTCATTTGTCGGTATTCCGGTTGCATCAACACGAGGGCCGAGGAATGACTAATGATGGTGAGAAGTATCACTACGTCAAAATTCATGAGAGTTGGTGCAGTTCTCATGACAATTCTGACATAAAGGGGGTAATACTCCAAGGTAGAACAGAACCAAAGGCTGGATTGGCATTTGATCTGCGGAATACAACTGCTTTGACCCAATCCTAGATATGGATGAGGTACTGGAGTTTGTTTCTCCTATCATTCTACGATAGAATGGCTTGACGGACCACAAGAGTAATAGGCATCGATAAACGAACGCACGCATACTCTTGACTATCAATTGATAGGCGAGGGTCAGAGGACAACTAAAGAGGGACAACTCAAAGGAACATACGATTTTCTGAGTTGTGGATGCATGGTTTAGCATGTCGAACGAAGTTCAACATAATTCTTCCGGATAACCCATGCAGAAAGGTAGAACTGGCAGAGCCACAATATAACATGGAGAACTCATAGAGGGCCTGTTGTGATCTTTTGATCCAACAAACTTCTGCCAAAATGGTTCGTGGTATTTGGAAGAACGATATACCATGGACCTCGAGGACTATCGCAAAGATTACTAATATCCTAAAGGCACTAGCAATTACTATCAACATGAAGTAGGTAGAGTGAATCTCAGGTTCAGAACCCAGGAGTAGAATACCTACTACTAAGTAGCATCACGGGATGCTTTCGAGAATAAAGGCCAGAATCTCACACTGGGAAGACAGATCATGGCTAGACCACTAGATGATCCCCTAAGCACTTAGGGTCATAATAATAATTCCAACATATATGTCGAGGCAATAATTATCTCAACACACCGATTAGTGTGGTTAATCTGGCCCAAAGGAACATCGAGGCGGGAGGAAGGAATTTGCAAATTGCTTCAAACTATTTAGAAACCTGGGATGACTCGGACAGCATAACGGCTGTAAATGGTCAGAAAAGATTTGAGACATTCACAAAAATGGTGGCATAACCACTCAGAGGCACAATATCAAGGTTTCGAGATCAACAGTTAACATATAGAAGATAGTAGGAGCTGAACTGAGGCTTGAATCAACAATCTTATAAGTCTATGGATTAGTAACACGGGATCCTGATAGAAAGAAGAGATAGCCTAGTTTTTAATCCCCGTAGGAAAGATAAGATGACTCAGATCAGAAAGGCATGAGGTATAAGGAGTAAAAAGAGCCTTACGTTCCATCCCACAATCAATTCCCTTACATAACTAAAGCATTTCTAGACTCAACTTCGACCAGTTTGGCTTGGTAATCCTACACGCAGTCAAGCTCTGATACCAACGCTGTCAGGACCCCGACTCAATGCCACATCGATCTAGCATGTAACACCTCATATCACTTTGCGGCCTCACGCACGGTATTCGCATGGGTGTCGCCTTACCTTAGCCCGGGACCGTTTGCGCCTTTTGGCACACGTATATGACAGTGTCGCTAGCATCCATATGATAAGGAGCCCGGGCTGACATGGCTAGTCGTAAACCCAAAGTGGCACAGACTTACAGGGACAGGCATCCATGACCCAGCATCGAACGTGTCGGTCATCAGCGAGTGAATCCAGGCTGTAGCACTGGGCTAGCAGGACTCCGGTGAACCGGGCTGTAGCGGGCTAACAGGACTCCGGTATTCATCGCATGACATTTCCCCGAAGGGACAGACACAGGAACGAAGAAGGACACATGCCGGCCAGCCTAAGTGTTCCGGAGCAGTAGCAAGCTACCATGGCTCAGTGGAAACACTAGGAGACATTTCCCGGTAAGAGAGGCTACTAAGGATAAACAACTAGATAGTCAGATCCCACACATACCAAGCATTACAATAACATACACACAATATGCTCGATATGTGCAAATATTACATGGCATCACAAAATGACTCTACGACTCAAGTAGTTTATTCAATAGGCTCCGAGGAGCGAGATATTACAAACATGGGTCTCATGACCCAACACTCAGAGCATACAAATCAAAGCACAAGCGGAAGCTATCATGTCTGAGTACAGACATCTATAAATGAAAAAGGCTGAGGAGCCTGACTATCTACCAGATCCTGCCGAGGGCACAAGATCGTAGCTGAGGTAACAAGCTAAACGTCGAAGTCCACGCGGAACTACTAGTGAGACTGAAGTCTCTCTGCAAAAACATAAAATAGGCAAACGTGAGTACAAATGTACCCAGCAAGACTTACATCAGAACTAACTACATATGCATCATTATCAACAAGGGGGTGGTGGAGTTTAACTGCAGCAAGCCAGCTTTGACTCGGTGGCTATCCTGAACTACGACTGCAAGTAACTCTTTTGAGGTGGCGCACACGAGTCCACATATTCACCATATCAATACACCACTATGGATCCGCTCCCGTCTCCCTACGAGAACGCCATCCATAGCACTCACGCTTATCTTGCGTATTTTAGAGTATCCACTTTCACTTGTCTATGAACTGTACAAGGGGTCCACGCTTCCATATCCGAGGAATCCGGCTATTCGAATAGATGATGTTAACCCTGCAGGGGTGTACTTCTTCCCACACGCTCCCGCCACTTACCGCCCTGTACACGTCATGTACCTCGGCAACCTTCAAGCGGAAGCCGGGCGAGGGAGTCGGCCACGACCTGACTAACCGAACAAGTCTCTAGTCCAGGTTTATCGCCTATTCGGGTTCCATCCGCAAGGAGATCCGGCCGGGGTGTCGCTCACGGCCCCAAACGATGTGAGCAGGGTTCCCAAGCCCACCATCCGGGTGCCACTTGGTACACCGGGCCACTGTGCCTAGTCTGTCCCAAGCCCACCTGTACCGGGTGCCACTTGGTAGACTACTAACACTACCTACAAACACCAGAAACTAGTTGCAACTCCTGGACAGAGATCATGTTGATTAATAAGTCGAGAGGGGTCGAGTTACCGGAACCCAATGTGTGGTAGTAACTGGTCATGGATCACAAACACAGAACTCAGTTCCCGAGGACGGCTGCAATGAGACAACCCACCATGTACTCCTACATGGCCTCTCACCGCTACCTTTACCAAATCGTGTTCACACACTTAGCTCACACACAGTAGGACATGTTCACACGCCTCTGATTCATCCCCGATGAATCAGACCTGACTCAACTCTAAGCAGTAGCAGGCATGACAAAAAAGCATGAATGAGTAGGCACATCAGGGCTCAAACAACTCCTACTCATGCTAGTGGGTTTCATCTATTTACTGTGGCAATGACAGGTCATGCAAAGGATAAAGGGTTCAGCTACCGCAGCAAGTATCAAATATGTCGTTGTTGTCCTAATGCAGTAAAAGAGAGCAGGAGCGAGAGAGTGGGATTTTATCGGAATGAACAAGGGGGGTTTTGCTTGCCTGGCACTTCTGAAGATAACATTGAGTCTTCATCAGTGTCAACGATCACATCATCGGTATCACGTCTATCGAGAGGGGACAATTACCGGCAATACAGAAGGGAACACAATCAATGCAATGCACAATATGATGCATGATCATGACATGGCAAAATGAATGTGTTTTGAGCTAATGTAACTAGCAACAGATTAAATGAAGTTGGTTTGAATACGAGATTCAAATTTAAACTCCATATGTGATTATTCAAATGCCATTCACTTCATTTGCCCTAAAAAGTAGTGATAAGTTGTTCTAACATGCATGTAAATGGTACAGATGGATTCCTTGAATTTTTCTGATAATTTTTCATATATAAATTATTTAATTTGGAGTTACGGTTGAATTTCTATGAATTTTAGAAGTTTTAGCTAATTTTCTGGAATTATTAAATCATTTAAGATTTATTTAAATTACAGAAAGGAATTATTGCGTCATCATGACCTCATAGTGACGTCAGCAGGTCAACGGGCGCCGACCAGGTCAAACCTGACCAGTGGGGTCCACTGGTCAGTGACCCAGTCAACTAACCAAGTTAGTTAGCCCTAACTAACTTAGTTAGCCGGGCGGGGCCCGCATGTCAGTGGCCTATCTAATTAGCTTACTTAATTAGTGTTAAACTAATACTAACTAAAATGTCAGGGGGGGTGGCCCACATGTCAGTGACACATGGGGAAGGTCAAACCTGGGTCAACTCGCCGGAGTTGACCCGCGACTCGTCGCCGGCGGAGCCAGAGGTGGCGGAGGAGTGCGGGTTTCCTCCTCCGGCGACCAAATGGCCGGCGGAGAGCGTCTACGTGACGCGGGCGCTCGTCCGCGTCGAGTAGTGGCAGCGGCTGGGCCTAAGATGGCCGGAGTCGTCACCGGCGTCGAGCGTGGCGGTCGCCGGAGCTCGGGCGAGCTCGGGGTTGACGCTACGGTGGCCGGGGAGGCTCGTGCGGGGCACCTACGTGTTCCAGGCAGCGCGGGGAGGAAGCTGAGCACGACAGCCGGGCCACTAGGTGGCCGGAGGCACGTCGGCGGCGATCACAGACGGCGGCGGGTTTCGGTCATCAAGGGGGCGACGTCTACGGCAACCAAACAAAGAGGGAAGGAGGGGGAAACGGTGGCGGAGCTCACAGGGGTTGCGACGGTGGCCTCGGGGAGCTCGGGGAGGCGTCGGAGGCGGCGAATCGCCAGCGGTGAGCTTCGGTGGCCGGCGACGGAACGACGATGGTGGCGGCGTTGCAGGGCTTCCGGAGGGCCGTGGGTCGGTGGAGAGGGAAGAGGGGGTCGAGGCGGAGCCTCTGGGCTAGTCGGGGGAGCGAGGGAGGCCCGGTGGCCGTGGTTATGGCGAGCGGCGGCGACGGGCTCCGCTCGGTGAGGAGAATAGAGGAGGGGGGCGGGAGAGGGTTCCGGGGAGAGGATGAGGACGCGGGAGAGAGGGAGAAGGGAGAGGGGGTCGGGGACTGCATGGCGTCGCGGGAGGGACCAGGGGAGGAGGAGGCAGCCAGGCAGGGAGGAGGTGGCCGGGGCGCGTGGCCGCGCGCGCCGGGCGCGTGCCCGTCCTCCTGGCAGAGGACGAAGGCGACAGGGGAGGGAGGCGGCGGTGGGCTGGGCCAGCGGGAGGAGCTGGCCAGCTGGGCCGGCTACAGGTAAGTGGCCCAGGTAGGCTTCTGTTCTTTTTATTTTTTTCTTCTGTTTTGTTTATTTAATTTATTTTGCCACTGTTTTGAATTTAAAATAATTCAAACAATGCCAAAAACTCCTCTGAATATTTTATATTGCTAAATGGACTTTTCCAAAAGCTTATAAAATATATCAGGGGTATTTGAAATTATATTCTAATTATATGAATATAATTCAAATTCAAATAGCTAATGAATTAAATCCAAAGTCCCAAAAATAAATCCTTAAAAATGTTCAATATTTTGGTTGGGACCAGAACCCTTACCAAAAATTATCAAACATTTAAGAAGAGCCTTTTGGAGCAATGAATGAGATTTCTAGGGTTTTGCCCCTCTTTTATTTAGGGTTTTGAGGCTTCCAATATTCCTCAATTCAAGTTTCAAAAATATAGACATGATGCACACATGAAGCTAACCTAGAGCACTACCAGCAGCTAGGGATGTGACAACTCACCCCCACTAAACAAGAATCTCGTCTCGAGATTCAAGCGTAGGGTAAGATGAAGGGGAAACGCAAACTAGTATAATCTTCACGATCCAGGTTGCACTTCAAATGAACGTTGATTTGAACACCATCTTGGTCTTGTCGTCTTGCTCTGAGAATTCCAGCTAATCATGACAACGAGAGGAAAGGAAAGACCCTAAAAGAATCATTCTGCTCGAAGGTTGAACAACTCAGGATTAACTCACGGAATGGGACATAGAACCATCCCTCGGGTTGAGACACGAGATACACATCAAGAGGGGTGGAAGAAACGGATGACGAAGGTTCACTAGGTGGACAATAATTCCACACTTAAGAAGGTGGTAAACGATTGTCAACGTAGCGAGGAGTTGAGTTGCCATGATACCATAACGATACACCTTAGGGAAGGTGACTCGTAGAGATATCCCCTTAAGTGGCAAAAAGAATTACTTTTGATATAGAGATCGTTGAGACTCTCTATATCAGCCGAAGGCAAATCACAGCAATCGATTGGCGGGGGTCGGTAGAATGGCATACTCGGACTTGGATGATGTGGATTACCTTGTTGAAGACAACGTAATGGATGATTTTGCTTATCACCTGAAATGGAAGAGATCCATGGTAGAATGGCACATTGGCGGTGCAAGCTGGGAACAAAATGCAAATGCTGGGAATGATTCTGGTAACTGGGGAAGAACCCAACAAAAGAGAGTGAATTCACTGTTTGAAAAGGTCATAGCATTTCCGAGGAAATCGGGAGGAATCCTAGTTAGAGCCGATGATAACACGTAGCGCTTGTGCGTGCTCTCAAGAACTTGAGCATTTCCATATTCATCAGGGTTTTACCAACATCCGTGTCAAGGGTCCTGGCAACACAACATGCTACCATGATGAATGATGATGGATGATGCAGATGCAAAGGAAGATAACACCTTCTCAGATTTCATCTTAGCGAGGCCAAGGAAACAAAATCTGGATGATCGACCGAGAGACATTTAGCACTCCGCTTCTAATGTTCTCCTTGATGTGCTAGTGTAACCCATTCATAGATATGGTTTGATAACTAGAACATCAAGTAAAAGGTCGGACTTCGGGAACACAAAAATCCATAGGGGCAACTAGGAAGTAAACCCTACGAAATCCTTATGGGGAGGTGGCCAACTTCCTCAAACAAGATACTACAATAATAGGTCTTCCGGTTGGGTGTGTTCGCCACGACATCCACTTTACCAGTTATCGAGGAACCAATATTATAGTTCTTGGGGAAATGTTCCAACCATCATATCTGCCTGAGATTCAGATCTGGTTGGTGTCAGAATATTCCAGACCCATCGAGTCTAGGAAGAAAAATGAAAGTTTGCAACACAAATCGACGAGATGACGTTGCGAGATTCTCGGGAGATGATCTACGATAGTAAGCTCCAAAACATGAGCTGGTTCTGCTACAAACATGTGAACACGTTGTCCCAGACAAGCATGACCACGTGGTAGTCTTACAATAAACGCTACCGAGTTCTGGTTGGGAACCATCACCGTGGATAACGAAGTCCTTGCATAAGTCATATGATTAGCTCTTATGAAGGAACTTCTTCTCCTTGAACAAATCAATTAGTGGCTTGGTGTGCTCGGGACACATATGGGATGAAGGTTGCAAGTCTCCAGACCACAGAATACTTCGCACGTGTGCATGATTGATTTGGGATGATTCCAAGGAAACAAAACAATCTTCCTCGAATTCATGGCGGCAACTTGCATCATATGCACATGAATTAGGGGAAGTCACTACTTTCATCCAAACATCTGCTTCATGAACGAAACACGAAGAAATGCTTACACAAGTTTCCAACACCAGGTTGATGTTCAACATGATTCATGGGGGAGACAAAATGCTACTGATGGGCTCAACAGCAACTCATCGGAATTTCCATATCACTGGACTTCCACCATCATGTGAACACGGTGACAGCATTAGTCAGACCAAAGATGTAATGTTGTATGCTCGAGGGATCAACCACGAGTAGGACGACATTACGAGCATCGTTGGTACTGATTTGATTTGACGATAGCCCACACTCAAATCAAAGGATTGATAAGACAATAGGTCCAGCAACTGATCACAGGGACCAATCGATGAAGATATCATCTTTCTTCAACACACACTACACAAGATTATCCCTTTGGAACGAACTAAGTCAGGCAAGCTTTTATCCTCCAACTCTCCAAGTTGTCGTTTAGCTTAACCAACTAGCTCAGGGGTATCCAACACGGATTCTTGGAGAAAGGGTGGTTTACAATAAACCAACTTGATCACGAGCTCAACATAGCGGTCAGGTGACAACCTGGTAGTACTTCCGAGAAGATCTTCGGAAAATCACGAACCACCGATATGTTACTAAGCTCGAGAACAATCTTGCTTTTTGGGGCAAGACGATATGATCAAATGAGTGAGGACTTGACAAGATCCTAACTCATCAATCGAAGGGTGCACCGAAATAAGGACTAGGTAGCACGATTAGTCTTAGAAGGATGATTCCAATAACCAACACACTAAGAATGAAATTATTGTCCTTTAACTACCAAGCAACGAGGTTGCTGGGAGTATTGATTTCACACATCACAATTCATTTGTCGGTATTCCGGTTGCATCAACACGAGGGCCGAGGAATGACTAATGATGGTGAGAAGTATCACTACGTCAAAATTCATGAGAGTTGGTGCAGTTCTCATGACAATTCTGACATAAAGGGGGTAATACTCCAAGGTAGAACAGAACCAAAGGCTGGATTGGCATTTGATCTGCAGAATACAACTGCTTTGACCCAATCCTAGATATGGATGAGGTACTGGAGTTTGTTTCTCCTATCATTCTACGATAGAATGGCTTGACGGACCACAAGAGTAATAGGCATCGATAAACGAACGCACGCATACTCTTGACTATCAATTGATAGGCGAGGGTCAGAGGACAACTAAAGAGGGACAACTCAAAGGAACATACGATTTTCTGAGTTGTGGATGCATGGTTTAGCATGTCGAACGAAGTTCAACATAATTCTTCCGGATAACCCATGCAGAAAGGTAGAACTGGCAGAGCCACAATATAACATGGAGAACTCATAGAGGGCCTGTTGTGATCTTTTGATCCAACAAACTTCTGCCAAAATGGTTCGTGGTATTTGGAAGAACGATATACCATGGACCTCGAGGACTATCGCAAAGATTACTAATATCCTAAAGGCACTAGCAATTACTATCAACATGAAGTAGGTAGAGTGAATCTCAGGTTCAGAACCCAGGAGTAGAATACCTACTACTAAGTAGCATCACGGGATGCTTTCGAGAATAAAGGCCAGAATCTCACACTGGGAAGACAGATCATGGCTAGACCACTAGATGATCCCCTAAGCACTTAGGGTCATAATAATAATTCCAACATATATGTCGAGGCAATAATTATCTCAACACACCGATTAGTGTGGTTAATCTGGCCCAAAGGAACATCGAGGCGGGAGGAAGGAATTTGCAAATTGCTTCAAACTATTTAGAAACCTGGGATGACTCGGACAGCATAACGGCTGTAAATGCTCAGAAAAGATTTGAGACATTCACAAAAATGGTGGCATAACCACTCAGAGGCACAATATCAAGGTTTCGAGATCAACAGTTAACATATAGAAGATAGTAGGAGCTGAACTGAGGCTTGAATCAACAATCTTATAAGTCTATGGATTAGTAACACGGGATCCTGATAGAAAGAAGAGATAGCCTAGTTCTTAATCCCCGTAGGAAAGATAAGATGACTCAGATCAGAAAGGCATGAGGTATAAGGAGTAAAAAGAGCCTTACGTTCCATCCCACAATCAATTCCCTTACATAACTAAAGCATTTCTAGACTCAACTTCGACCAGTTTGGCTTGGTAATCCTACACGCAGTCAAGCTCTGATACCAACGCTGTCAGGACCCCGACTCAATGCCACATCGATCTAGCATGTAACACCTCATATCACTTTGCGGCCTCACGCACGGTATTCCCATGGGTGTCGCCTTACCTTAGCCCGGGACCGTTTGCGCCTTTTGGCACACGTATATGACAGTGTCGCTAGCATCCATATGATAAGGAGCCCGAGCTGACATGGCTAGTCGTAAACCCAAAGTGGCACAGACTTACAGGGACAGGCATCCATGACCCAGCATCGAACGTGTCGGTCATCAGCGAGTGAATCCAGGCTGTAGCACTGGGCTAGCAGGACTCCGGTGAACCGGGCTGTAGCGGGCTAACAGGACTCCGGTATTCATCGCGTGACATTTCCCCGAAGGGACAGACACAGGAACGAAGAAGGACACATGCCGGCCAGCCTAAGTGTTCCGGAGCAGTAGCAAGCTACCATGGCTCAGTGGAAACACTAGGAGACATTTCCCGGTAAGAGAGGCTACTAAGGATAAACAACTAGATAGTCAGATCCCACACATACCAAGCATTACAATAACATACACACAATATGCTCGATATGTGCAAATACAACATGGCATCACAAAATGACTCTACGACTCAAGTAGTTTATTCAATAGGCTCCGAGGAGCGAGATATTACAAACATGGGTCTCATGACCCAACACTCAGAGCATACAAATCAAAGCACAAGCGGAAGCTATCATGTCTGAGTACAGACATCTATAAATGAAAAAGGCTGAGGAGCCTGACTATCTACCAGATCCTGCCGAGGGCACAAGATCGTAGCTGAGGTAACAAGCTAAACGTCGAAGTCCACGCGGAACTACTAGTGAGACTGAAGTCTCTCTGCAAAAACATAAAAGAGGCAAATGTGAGTACAAATGTACCCAGCAAGACTTACATCAGAACTAACTACATATGCATCATTATCAACAAGGGGGTGGTGGAGTTTAACTGCAGCAAGCCAGCTTTGACTCGGTGGCTATCCTGAACTACGACTGCAAGTAACTCTTTTGAGGTGGCGCACACGAGTCCACATATTCACCATATCAATACACCACTATGGATCCGCTCCCGTCTCCCTACGAGAACGCCATCCATAGCACTCACGCTTATCTTGCGTATTTTAGAGTATCCACTTTCACTTGTCTATGAACTGTACAAGGGGTCCACGCTTCCATATCCGAGGAATCCGGCTATTCGAATAGATGATGTTAACCCTGCAGGGGTGTACTTCTTCACACACGCTCCCGCCACTTACCGCCCTGTACACGTCATGTACCTCGGCAACCTTCAAGCGGAAGCCGGGCGAGGGAGTCGGCCACGACCTGACTAACCGAACAAGTCTCTAGTCCAGGTTTATCGCCTATTCGGGTTCCATCCGCAAGGAGATCCGGCCGGGGTGTCGCTCACGGCCCCAAACGATGTGAGCAGGGTTCCCAAGCCCACCATCCGGGTGCCACTTGGTACACTGGGCCACTGTGCCTAGTCTGTCCCAAGCCCACCTGTACCGGGTGCCACTTGGTAGACTACTAACACTACCTACAAACACCAGAAACTAGTTGCAACTCCTGGACAGAGATCATGTTGATTAATAAGTCGAGAGGGGTCGAGTTACCGGAACCCAATGTGTGGTAGTAACTGGTCATGGATCACAAACACAGAACTCAGTTCCTGAGGACGGCTGCAATGAGACAACCCACCATGTACTCCTACATGGCCTCTCACCGCTACCTTTACCAAATCGTGTTCACACACTTAGCTCACACACAGTAGGACATGTTCACACGCCTCTGATTCATCCCCGATGAATCAGACCTGACTCAACTCTAAGCAGTAGCAGGCATGACAAACAAGCATGAATGAGTAGGCACATCAGGGCTCAAACAACTCCTACTCATGCTAGTGGGTTTCATCTATTTACTGTGGCAATGACAGGTCATGCAAAGGATAAAGGGTTCAGCTACCGCAGCAAGTATCAAATATGTCGTTGTTGTCCTAATGCAGTAAAAGAGAGCAGGAGCGAGAGAGTGGGATTTTATCGGGATGAACAAGGGGGGTTTTGCTTGCCTGGCAGTTCTGAAGATAACATTGAGTCTTCATCAGTGTCAACGATCACATCATCGGTATCACGTCTATCGAGAGGGGACAATTACCGGCAATACAGAAGGGAACACAATCAATGCAATGCACAATATGATGCATGATCATGACATGGCAAAATGAATGTGTTTTGAGCTAATGTAACTAGCAACAGATTAAATGAAGTTGGTTTGAATACAAGATTCAAATTTAAACTCCATATGTGATTATTCAAATGCCATTCACTTCATTTGCCCTAAACAGTAGTGATAAGTTGTTCTAACATGCATGTAAATGGTACAGATGGATTCCTTGAATTTTTCTGATAATTTTTCATATATAAATTATTTAATTTGGAGTTACGGTTGAATTTCTATGAATTTTAGAAGTTTTAGCTAATTTTCTGGAATTATTAAATCATTTAAGATTTATTTAAATTACAGAAAGGAATTATTGCGTCATCATGACCTCATAGTGACGTCAGCAGGTCAACGGGCGCCGACCAGGTCAAACCTGACCAGTGGGGTCCACTGGTCAGTGACCCAGTCAACTAACCAAGTTAGTTAGCCCTAACTAACTTAGTTAGCCGGGCGGGGCCCGCATGTCAGTGGCCTATCTAATTAGCTAACTTAATAAGTGTTAAACTAATACTAACTAAAATGTCAGGGGGGGTGGCCCACATGTCAGTGACACACGGGGAAGGTCAAACCTGGGTCAACTCGCCGGAGTTGACCCGCGACTCATCGCCGGCGGAGCCAGAGACGGCGGAGGAGTGCGGGTTTCCTCCTCCGGCGACCAAATGGCCGGCGGAGAGCGTCTACGTGACGCGGGCGCTCGTCCGCGTCGAGTAGTGGCAGCGGCTGGGCCTAAGATGGCCGGAGTCGTCACCGGCGTCGAGCGTGGCGGTCGCCGGAGCTCGGGCGAGCTCGGGGTTGACGCTACGGTGGCCGGGGAGGCTCGTGCGGGGCACCTACGTGTTCCAGGCAGCGCGGGGAGGAAGCTGAGCACGACAGCCGGGCCACTAGGTGGCTGGAGGCACGTCGGCGGCGATCACAGACGGCGGCGGGTTTCGGTCATCAAGGGGGCGACGGCTACGGCAACCAAACGAAGAGGGAAGGAGGGGGAAACGGTGGCGGAGCTCACAGGGGTTGCGACGGTGGCCTCGGGGAGCTCGGGGAGGCGTCGGAGGCGGCGAATCGCCAGCGGTGAGCTTCAGTGGCCGGCAACGGAACGGCGATGGTGGCGGCGTTGCAGGGCTTCCGGAGGGCCGTGGGTCGGTGGAGAGGGAAGAGGGGGTCGAGGCGGAGCCTCTGGGCTAGTCGGGGGAGCGAGG
>NC_057801.1:716603747-716654497 GCF_018294505.1 Triticum aestivum
CGAGGGAGGCCCGGTGGCCGTGGTTATGGCGAGCGGCGGCGACGGGCTCCGCTCGGTGAGGAGAACAGAGGAGGGGGGGAGAGGGTTCCGGGGAGAGGATGAGGACGCGGGAGAGAGGGAGAAGGGAGAGGGGGTCGGGGACTGCGTGGCGTCGCGGGAGGGACCAGGGGAGGAGGAGGCAGCCAGGCAGGGAGGAGGTGGCCGGGGCGCGTGGCCGCGCGCGCCGGGCGCGTGCCCGTCCTCCTGGCAGAGGAGGAAGGCGACAGGGGAGGGAGGCGGCGGTGGGCTGGGCCAGCGGGAGGAGCTGGCCAGCTGGGCCAGCTACAGGTAAGTGGCCCAGGTAGGCTTCTGTTCTTTTTATTTTTTTCTTCTGTTTTGTTTATTTAATTTATTTTGCCACTGTTTTGAATTTAAAATAATTCAAACAATGCCAAAAACTCCTCTGAATATTTTATATTGCTAAATGGACTTTTCCAAAAGCTTATAAAATATATCAGGGGTATTTGAAATTATATTCTAATTATATGAATATAATTCAAATTCAAATAGCTAATGAATTAAATCCAAAGTCCCAAAAATAAATCCTTAAAAATGTTCAATATTTTGGTTGGGACCAGAACCCTTACCAAAAATTATCAAACATTTAAGAAGAGCCTTTTGGAGCAATGAATGAGATATCTAGGGTTTTTGCCCCTCTTTTATTTAGGGTTTTGAGGCTTCCAATATTCCTCAATGCAAGTTTCAAAAATATAGACATGATGCACACATGAAGCTAACCTAGAGCACTACCAGCAGCTAGGGATGTGACAATGGGCCACTTTCAGATTATAAACGGTCGCAACGGAAGTAAAAATTTGGGTTCATCTAAACCATAGAGTTTGGAAGCTTTCCCCGAACTAAATCCTCAGTATTTTCCACCCACATTGATCGGAGCTGAGGTTTCATGATCATGATTAGCATGACAACCCAAAGAAAGGAACCGATAGCGGGACTATTTTCTTTGGACGATGTTTCTTATGTTAAACAATAATATAACATGTCTCTCTGCGTACCTTTGTTTATAAAACCATATGGCCGGATCGCCATGTTTGCCGTAAATCTTTGCCCTAATAAAGGCTTTATAAAGTGGGACAAACACTCCCCGGCTATTGGCCGAGGAGGTTGAAGCCGATGGCCAGTTAACAAAGTTTTGTACAATGCGGATCCGAGCATTGATGATGTAAAATACTTGGATACATAGAATCATTACACATAATTGGTGATTTTACTTTGGACATCGATCCTCAATACGGCCACCCATGCCCACATTGAGGCTCGGGGGCTACTGGGCTTCGTGCTTATTATTTGCAAATATTAAAGGGGTACATCGATCCCCTAATCTGGTGTCGCCACCCGACCAGTGTCTTGGGGGCTACTGCATTGACAATCCAATGCAGAAAAATTAAAGTGCAATATAGTTTTGGAGGAGATTATTATCCTCAAGTTAGTCGGCCGCACCCAAACTGAGTCTCGAGGACCTTGCACACCGCGTTTCTATTCCTATGTATGCTGCCGAGCTAGGAGTTGATCCTCAGGCCGATTTCGCGCATCGACCTGAGTCTCAGGGGCAACTAGGATCAGCGGTTTCATGTTTTCCTTCAGGTGCATCTCGAGTTTTAGACCAACGCACACACCTTGAGGGCTACTAGCTATATATCTCGGCAGAGAATAAATTGCACCAATCAAAAAAAATCAGCCCGCAGTCAGGGGTGGTGCACCACCTCGGAAGCAGTCTGACATTAAGCTCGGGCGCTAGTGGCTGGCTCCATAGAGGACATTTCCGGTGTTGGCGCTCGAAAGCAGTCCGACGTTAGAGCTTGGATACATTCCCGCGTTGGCGCTCGAAAGCAGTCCGGCGTTGGTGCTTGGCTGCAAAAGATACCTTGAATGCAATCCGGCGTTGGAGCTCAGATGCAAGAGGACACTGCTGCTTGGGAATAACTTCAAACCGGAGGTGTGGCATAATAATAACATGGCATTGATAAAGGCCATAAACTTAAAGGGGCTCCTCGGATGCCCGACATATAAACTCTTTGGATTTACCGCGATCCTCAAGATCGAAGATGAGAAGATTTGTTGAACCAGTTTTGAAGACCGACGACCGAAGATGAAGAACAGTTCGGAAGAATCGAGGAGCGTCCCCAACTTGAAGACCGGTTCAGGGGGCTACTGACGGTGTCCTGGACTAGGGGGTACTCACCACGTCGTCCCCCGATCAGTTAGATTGGGCTGAGGACCCCCATGGCCGTATACTCATGGGCCAGTTCGTACAGTTGCCGCATACAAGGAAGATTCCACAAGACTTGGTGATCAAGACAAGGACTCCTCCCCCACTGGCGTATTCAGCTAGGACTCTTGTTACCCTAGGCCTATGGTACATTATATAAACCGAGGCCAGGCTAGTCGATAGAGGATTATGACATTACTCATCATACCTCCAGGGTTCAGACCACAACATATGATGTCGAGGTAGATCAACTCTTGTAACCCCTATACTCATTATAGTCAATCAAGCAGCATGTAGGGTATTATCTCATCAAGAGAGCCCGAAGCTGGGTAAAATCCCGTGTTCATGTTACTATTGATCCTAAGACGCACAGCTTAGGACCCCCTACCCGAGATCTGCCGGTTTTGACACTGACACCCACGAGGGTGGAGGGCGCCCCCACCACCCTGGGGCGCGTCCCTGTGCCTCGTGGACTCTCTGTGGGGCCCCTGACTTGTTCTCGATGCCTACCTCTCCTATAAATCCCCGAACCTCCAGAAAATACCCTAGATCGAGAGTTCCGCCGCCGCAAGCCTCTGTAGCCACCAAAAACAAATCGAGACACTGTTCCGGCACCCTGCCGGAGGGGGGAGCCATCACCGGTGGCCATCTTCATCATCCCGGCGCTCTCCATGACAAAGAGGGAGTAGTTCACCCTCGGGGCTGAGGTATGTACCAGTAGCTATGTGTTTGATATCTCTCTCTCTCTCTCTCGTGTTTTTGATTCGACATGATCTTGATGTACCGCGAGCTTTACTATTATAGTTGGATCTTATGATGTTTCTCCCCCTCTACTCTCTTGTAATGGATTGAGTTTTCCCTTTGAAGTTATCTTATCAGATTGAGTCTTTAAGGATTTGAGAACACTTGATATATGTCTTGCATGGGATACCAGTGGTGACAATTGGGTATTCTATTGATTCACTTGATGTATGTTTTGGTGATCAACTTGCGGGTTCCGTGATCTTGGGAATCTATGCATAGGGGTCGGCACACGTTTTCGTCTTGACTCTCTGGTAGAAACTTTGGGGTACTCTTTGAAGTTCTTTGTGTGGGTTTGAATAGATGAATCTGAGATTGTGTGATGCATATCGTATAATCATACCCACGGATACTTGAGGTGACATTGGAGTATCTAAGTGACATTTGGGTTTTGGTTGATTTGTGTCTAAAGGTGTTATTTTACTACAAACTCTATGGTTGTTTGTGACACTTATAGGAATAGCCCAATAGATTGATCGAAAAGAATAACTACAAGGTGGTTTCGTACCCTACAATAATCTCTTTGTTTGTTCTCTGCTATTAGTGACTTTGGAGTGAATCTTTGTTGCACGTTGAGGGATTGTTATATGATCTAATTATGTTATTATTGTTGAGAGAACTTACACTAGTGAAAGTATGAACCCTAGGCCTTGTTTCCTAGCATTGCAATATCATTTTTGCTCACTTTTACCACTTGCTACCTTGCTGTTTTTATATTTTCAGATTACAAAAACCTATATCTACCATCCAGCACTTGTATCACCATCTCTTCGCCGAACTAGTGCACCCATACAATTTACCATTGTATTGGGTGTGTTGGGGACACAAGAGACTCTTTGTTATTTGGTTGTCGGGTTGTTTGAGAGAGACCATCTTCATCCTACGCCTCCCACGGATTGATAAACCTTAGGTCATCCACTTGAGGGAAATTTTCTACTTTCCTACAAACCTCTGCACTTGGAGGCCCAACAACGTCTACAAGAAGAAGGTTGCGTAGTAGACATCAAGGTGCCACATAGGATGCTCACTCGCGTGCGGCATACGCTTCGCTCTTGTGTGGGCCCGTGAGGTCGTCGCCCATCACTTTGACCCAACAAGAGAGGTATAGTTTGACGAACGAGGAGGATTAATTCTTTTAGGGTTGTGTTACGGTAGGAGTATATAGTACGTGTCGAAGGGGGGATGGTACCAGCATATACTAGGTGTCATCGACCTCACTCCGTGTCGGGACTTTACGGATTTCGAGGCAGATTCCACATCAAAGTTGTGCATTAGGTATTCAAAACATCACAACCACACACACCTCTCCATACATATCTTTGGCACACATGCAAGTGATGGTGGTTGTCCTCTAGCACTCACTCACGCGGTTATCGGCGATGCTTCCATCTGTGGGACTGCTTGGTCCATCACTTTCACCGACAGTGAGAGAGGTTAATTAATTTGACTTATAGGAGGGGTTAATTTTTTGTTTGTCTCACGGTATAGGTTATGTGAGATTACATAATAGCGCATGTGTGCACATGAATCCATCCTGCTGGATCGAAGTGGGGGGAGGGGAGCACACGACACGTCATGAACCTCTTGCTCTATGTGGGGACTGTACGGTTTTCAATGCATGCACCACATCAATGTTGTGCATTGGGTATTCAACTCATATGCATGCATCATGCACCTCCATAAATAATGTTTGGACACATGGATGCAATGTCATTGGACACTCTCACTCGCTTCATTATCAACGGCAAGCCGATATATTCGTGGGCCCGCGTCGACGTCCATCATTTCGACCGACGACGAGAAAGGTTACCAGGGTGGATTCTTCTTCTTTGGTTCTTGTTACCATATAATAGGTCGATCATTCCAGGCCTAATTAATTAATTCAGTTTGAGCGCATGTTACGCGTCGTGAACCCTCGCTCACTATGGGGATTTTACGGTTCCTAAGCATGGTGCCACATCAAATTTGTGCATTGCATATTCAAACACCACACACCACTTCCATATACATATATTTGGGCCACATGCACATATATAGTGGGTTTTTTCTTCAGGCACTCCCTCGCGAGGTTATCAACGACAAAAGCTAGCCCATTTTGCGGGGTTGTGTGGACGTCCATCACTTTGACAAAACAACGAGCGAGAGAGGTTATACGACCAAGTTGGATTCTGCTTGGTCCATGTTACAATACATCTTGGTAAGATGCCCTCCCCCCTCCCCGACGTGTGTGTTTGTGGGGGGGGGGATACTTCGCACTACCTGCAACCTCCACGGGGTCAGGGAAGTCCAGTTAATTTGTGAGGCACATGTGCCACATCAAAGTTGTGAATTTAGTTAAATATCACACCGCACCCTTTTCATACATATAGTAGGGCCACCCGCAGGTGGTTCGTATGTGGTCTCACCCATCTCACACCGCATAGCACACATTTGTGGGTAAACACGGTCCACCTTTGTCCGAAAGCGAAAGGGGAAGCTTGACCATGATGGACTCCTATAGGTTTAGTGTTACGGTAGGGTGAGATTTCAGACCTAGCTATTTGGGGGCATGCGTTCGTAGCTAGGATTTCCTTACTGCCGACACGAAGTGGGGTTCGTAGGGGGTGGCTGACTAGCAATACTATGTGCTTTGCGCGACATGTGCCACGTCAAAGTTGTGCATTGGGTATTTGAACATCAAACCACCCTTTTCATACATATATTTGGTCCACATGCAAGTGTGTTCATGTTCTGAACCTTTCCCATGTTATTGTTTTTGCCAAATTTATAAACAGCTGACGAGTTGGATGTAGCAACCGTTTGTGATTGGGGACGCAACAAATACGGTTCGCTCAGACTATCCACCACGCCCGTGCCCCTGTCACTCACAATAGACAGTAGATTGGGTTCCATGAGGCTTGCCTCCCACTCTCTAAAATATCTACTACCTCGCAATCTCGAAAATATCTACCGCATGGAAGGTTTTTATGTTTGATAGCCCATGATTAGTATGTGTGGACCCTGTGCAATGTCCGCTCTACTTCAATCCCTTGATTCAAATTTTTAGTAGCCCCGACATTTTACTCCCGCCTCTGCATCCCTCACGATCACAAAAATATCCACTCTCCCTTTATTCAAATTTTCAGTAGCCCCGGCTTGTTACTCCCGCCTGTGTATCCCTCGCAATCTCAAAAATATCTGCTCGCCCATGATTCAAATTTTCAGTAGCCCTTGCTTGTTACTCCCGCCTCTGCATCCCTCGCAATCTCAAAAATATTTGCTCGCCCTTGATCCAAATTTTCAGTAGCCCGTCATTTTACTCCCGCCTAGTAAAATTTTCAGTTGCCGCGGTATTTCCTCAAACACCACCTTGCCCCCCCTCGACACACACCACACACGCCCCAAAAATATCCACTCACATAGAAACACACCACCCCTCCCTTGCTCGAAACCATTGGTAGGTTTCCGCCACCACCGCCTCCATCCTCAACCTCTGCCTGTGTGCCGGGGAGCTCGAGGAGCCAATGGCCCAAAAGAGTCGGTGACTCAAGAGCTGGCAACTTTGAAGGGCCAGATCCAAGACATGTGCATAGCCATCTTTGGTAAGTGTAAAATTTTGCAAGTCTCCAAATATTTCCGGCTTATTATATTGGTCGGGTTACTGAGATCTATTTGTATGTATCGGCATGCAAACGAATTCAAAACTTGGTTGAACTTCCTCTGGTGAAGCTGAAGGTTATCTACAAGTTCCTGGAGCAGCTATATGTAGGTGGTGCTTACTGCATCATGGCAGTCAAGAATATGAAGGTTCCACCACACTGTATCATGGACATGCTGAAGGAGATTTCCACTGTCCCTTAGTGGATCCAAGAGTTGAAGAGGGCAGCTTGTCGTCAAGGAGCCATGTATTCACTTGCACGTGCCAAGGCTTACTTGCCTGAGATGGATCCGACTCTACTGGACGAAGGGTTCCCAGAGTTCCACGCATAATACCCCCTTAACTGACAAGGCTTATCCACTTGTGTGAACGAGACCCGGGTGATGGCAACCAAGATTGCAGAGGAACTGGACTTGACGAAGTTCCAAGTCGATTGTTCAGAAGCCGGCAAATGCAAGAGTCTGCCCGAGCCAAAGTCGGTGGATCTTATTCCTCCTCATCGTAAACAAAACTTTGCTCCTGATGTCAACCCTTCATCTCTCATAAGAGAAGACTTAGTTTTCCAAGCTTTGTTGTCAATCTAGTGGGTGGAAGATGACGCCCAGATGGGAGCAGAAGAAGCGGCACCAAAAGCACGAGAAGAGCCAGCATAGGATGACCCAGCTCTGATTGGCACGGAAGAAAGGAACGTTAGCCCAATCCTCCACTGCTGGCTTACAGAAATGTACTTCATCAGTGATGATTGAAAAAACTTGTTGTATATAGCCGAAATTCCGCTTGTAATAGTTGATAGGGAAACACCTGAGCTGTCAGTGCCTTCGTGCATTGAGTACGTTTGAACTTTTGAGTCGGCGATGATGTCATGAGAAATATAAGCTGATCACATCTGTTTTCTCAACCCGACAATTGATACTTGATATGTTGTGATTGAAATCCTTGGTTGTATTGGTAGAAAGACCGGGCAAAATGTATGTGAAAAACCCATCAGTCATATAGTGTACTGCAGGACAAGTTGAATTTCCAAGGCTAGGTCAAACTTGTGACCCAGCATCACGTATAACCTAGTGTTATTTATAACCCGGTGCTTATACAAAAATAAATACATGCAAACAAAAAACACAGACAGATATATAGAAGGATAATATATGATCGAAAAAGTAATTTAAAATAATAAGCCGGCTTTCAAGGCACGACATAAAGACTGGCTTTCGAGGATCAATTCTGATTTGCTTCTGTGAAGCAGGCCTTGTAGCCTCTTTTGGTTTATCCTCGCTCTTTGAAAGCTGGCTCTCACGTGATTTAAGCCGGTGTTTTAACTTTGATAGGTTCAGGGTCAACAATGTGATTGACTTATCAAGAGTATAGCTGGTTCACCTTTTCGAAGTAGCATCGAGTTAACAGGCAGGTTTAACCAAGTTTCATAGTGGCATATGCCAGATCAAGAGGGATGTTAGTAGCTAAACTCGATGAGTTGGAAGCCCCCAAGTGACCAATGATCAAAGAATAAAGACTTAACACTCGATTTATGGGATGAAACGACAAAAAACTCTGGGTTCGGGAGATTCCGACTTTATTGTATTGATCATATATATACATAATAAAGGTATGTACAAAGAACTGGAGCCAATGGCTCTAAGTACAATAAGGCTAGAGATGTGCAATATTCCAAGGCATGCTGCTCTCCTCTTTAGAGGTACGTGACTTATTGGGCTCACATATAGCAATGAGATAGTATGACCCATTGTTGCGGTTCTTGCTGATGATGAAGGGTACTTCCCAAGGAGGTGAATGCTTATGCATACATGTCTGTTCTTGTATCAGATGGAGCACTAAGTCACCCTCCAGAAGGTACGGCTTCAGACTCTACGACTATGATAGCGACGTAGGTCTTGCTGATATATCACTGATCATGCTAGATCGCGTTCTTCCTACAAGGCATCCAGAGAGTCCTGTCGAGCTGTCTCATTATCTCCCTCGACATATGCTGCAACTCTGGGGGAGTCATGACGGATATCCACTACAAAAAAATACACTTCCGTGATGATACGTGTTTGTCACAGTAGGTCGCGTTTTTTGTCATGCATGTACATCCATGATGATTTTATGATAGAATCAAGATAGTCATACCTATGCTGTCGTAGAAGTGTTCCATGACATTACCAAAATTATCATCACGGAAGTGTGCACTTCCATGACGATAAATCGCGCGTCACAGAAGTGCTTTCATCAAGGGTGACTGACACGTCGCATCCACTGTACTGGAACGCCGTTAAGCTATCGGGTCCGGTTTTGGATCCAATAACCCATTAACAGCCTCGACCAATGGGGATTTTCCACGTGTAAAATCATCATTGGCTGGAGGAAACACGTGTCGGTGCACCGTTGGGACAGATGTCATCCACTCATTGGACCGAAGGCGCCTATGATACGTCGACACGTGGCACGGCCCAACAAAGGCCCGTTTGACTTGGTCAAAAGGTGGCGGGCCGGCCTAAGGAAGGCATGTTAACGGCCTATTCGCATATAGCCCATTTACAGCCCGCTAACCCAGGGCCCGTTACGACCTATCCGAATTAGGCCCAGTAGCGTCATCTGGGCTGTCCAATATGATTCCAGCCCATTCCAAGTTCCAGCCCATGTATGGCCCATGACGTCTTTCAGCCCATATTAGGCCCTTTGTAACTGTTGGCTCATTAACGGCCCGTGGCGAAACTGGCCCGTAATGAACACTGTATCGCTTTATACCCACTAACGGCCCATTAATCCATTGGGACATTTGCAGCCCATGTTATCTCTCGGCCTTCTCAGGGCCCATTTATTTTTGGGCTCATTTCCAGCATTCGGTTACTTATGGCCCATTACTGTCATTTTCTGCTTGTGGGCCAAATTCAGCCCGTGGTTACAGTCGGCCCATTTGCGGTCCATTAATACATTGGGCCGTCTTCATAGCGTCATCAAATATGTCCTATTAATGATGGCCCGTTATGGTCGGCCCATGAACGGACGATTCCAACTCTAGCCCGTTTACGGCCATAATGCGGTCTGTTATTGGCCCATGTTTAGCCAATCGATCATACGACCCGTATAAGGCCCATTGATGATACGACCCATAGAAGGCCCATTTTTTCTACGGCCCATAGAAGGCCCATTGTTTCTACGGCCCGTAGAAGGCCCACTGTTTCTACGGCCTGAAGGAGGCCCAGTGTCACTACAATAAATATTAGCCCATGGTTATTGTGCCCTAGTTTTAAAAATAGGTTATTTCAGCCACTAGCAAACCACAAAAAAAGAACTGCAATGACTACAAGCAAACAAATAAACAAGACAACAAGAAAATAAATAAGAAAGCAACTTACGCTAGGCTATCACGGCTATCACACATATTACATACGCTGGGCATCAAAGTTCACCACCAGTGCAAATAAACGCACCGACAAAAGAATATACAAAACTAAGAGCACTTCAGAAGGCACTAGGCCTGGCCAGGTCAGGCCCCCCAAACAGCTGAAGAAGCTGAGTAGACCTCAGTTGCGTCAACGATAGATTCATCAACCATAGATGCATGGCATGATGGTGCGCACGGCAGTCCTCTGACATCTTCATTGCATCTTTGACTTCAAGTCGGAGCTGAGCTGAAGCAAGCCTTTCCACTTTAAGTTGAGACTGAAGAAGTCGAACTGATTGAGGCAGTGACTGCACACAGGTTTTATCACACTTGCTGGTGAGTAGCTTCAACTCACTGTCTTCATCAAGACAAGACCTTGGGGTCATCTCGCTGTCCTAAAGATGGTTTGGCTCACTATGTTCCCTAAAGTTCTTCCTGGCATAAGAGATACGACTCTGAAAGAGAAACAAGGAGACACGTAATACGTTTCACAATTATATAAGCAAATAAATGGATCTGTTCTGCATAAGGAACATGTTTTTACAACTACAATTTGAATCTGGTAGTTGTTGCAAACATCCAATCACATGTAAACAGCAAAGCAAACAGCAGTGGCGAAAATGATGCATATCCAAATCTATACTAGAACAAAGTTTGAAGGCTTGAGAAGTATGAACTTACATTACATGTTAACACGGCCTGGACAAAGCCCTTCTCCATGTTGATGGAAGGATAATTCAATAAATTCCCCAAAGAAAATTTTTATAAGCGTTGCCATTATTCTACATTTTGCAAAGAGTAAATATAGATCAAATAATATTGGAAGAAACAGAGGATAATGAAGCTTAGGTGCAGACTGATGATACATAATCAAATAGCAATTAATTAAGTACAGCGTTACAAGGCAAAAGGGAGAGGGGTACTGACAAGAGCAACACAGAGCTCAGTATTGTTGTGAGATCGCATGATCTTTCGAGCAAGGTGATTCATCTGAAATTAGTTTTCATACAAGAGAGAAGGTAAGGCACATGTAGAAATTTAGGAGTTCAAATTTTGAATTGATATCATAGACAGTACCTGACGCTGGGCTCTCAGCAGTTCTAATAGGGGTTTGGTCAATGGAGTAGGGGTAAAGTGTGGTACAGTTGGGCCTGTGTTTTCTGTGGCTGCTGATCTATCTTATTTAACAGGTATCACTACCTTTTCCAAATACCTAGTTTGTACTCCTTGAGGATCTGCACTCACCCTCTTCCTTTTGGACATCTCTTACGAAAGAACAACATTTGACTAGAAAAACATAGTGTGACGACACATGGAATAGGTACAGAAAAGGATAGGTATGGCATATACTCATATATGATGCTTAAACTAAGAAGATGGTGTAACAAAGTAGAAGTAATGCAAGAGGTCAGATGCAAAATATGTGCGACCAATACAACTTTGCAAAGTTAGAGCAAGCACCTTGATGGGTAAATAAGATAGGCCATCCTCCACCATGCCAAGTTTGTTAGCCAGTGGATTGTTCCGCAATATTCCTCTCGTGCACCCATTCTAATATTCATTTTAATAATGTTCAATATCTGACATGCATCAAAACATAAAAACAAGTGAGATTTTCTTTGTAATGCAGAAGTGATTCTAATCCATTACTGCCTCCCTGTAAACCTCTTTGTGCTATCTCTGCAATTATTTTTAGAGATGCCATGCATGCTGTAATTTGGTGTGTGTATTAATATAATGTGGCCTACTACTCAAAATATGAGAGCTCCAGAAGTGATGACACTTCGCAGATGACAGCTTTTCAACATATAGTAAAGAAGAACAAGTCGACCTGACTTAACAGATTCAAAATATACTAAGGGAGAACAACTCGACCTGACCAGTCGACCGCAAGAGAAGAGGATCATCTTAAAGAAGAGCATAAGAGCAAGCAGATTGAAGATATTACAAGTCTTTCAATACCATGTCGGTTGGCCACCCATGATGAACCAGAGTGCACAGAGAAATACTATTCTTTCCGGTCTCTCCATATGTGGCTCACATGCATTTCGAAACTAAGGTAGGAACATTTAGCTAACCAATTAAACATCGCTCAGTTTTACTAATATCAGCATAATATCATATATGAATTTGTACAACTAAGCTTGTTTAGCTCGATGGGTGGAGCAATGCTATTACGACACGAACCACGTAGGCTGATTATGTTCATCATAAATTGGGGAAACCATAAGCATGATGAGTACAGTGTTGACCGTGGCAGTGGGATGGCAGATCTAAAGCTTCAAACCGTGCAAAGGGTAGTTAGCAACCGATGTTTTCTTTGAAATAACAACTAAGATTTGGTATGGACAAGAAAGTACAGTCAACAAGTGACAAAGAAATGCAATTATGTTGTCTGTCTATATGTCGCGACAAGCATTTGGAAACTCAAGTGGGACCTATAGCTAACCAATTAAATGTGTCGGCTAACTAATATCAGTATCATATCACAATCATATTAGAACAACTAAGCTTTCGAATTTTGAGTGTTGTGTTGTTTAGCTTGAAGGGTGGAGTAATGCTAGTACGACAGAAAGCACCTACGCAGATCATAGTAGAGTAGATAAAAGGGGAAAACCCTAAGCATCAAGAGAAAAATCAGGAAAGTGGAACTAGCTGGACCAGTGGGTGGCGCACATGCTTTTTGAAATGAATATAGGAACATTAGGTGACCAATTAAATGTTCTCTGTTTTAGTGATATGAGCATCATATCAGATTCGTATTTCAACACGTAAGCTTTGGGTTGAGGTCTTGAGGAGCAGTGCTAACTTGACACGAAGCATCTACGATGATGGTAGTGAATATAAAGGGGGAAACCATAAGCTTTACGAGTATAGTGCCCATGCCATGGCGGATCTGAAGGTGCAAACTGGACAAAGCTACTTCGCAACCAATTTTTACTTTCAACTAGCCACTACGATTTGGTACGGACAAAGAAAACTACAGTAAACAAATTACGATCTATTTTCCGGGTGAGATCAATATCTTAAGCACATATGTAAGAGTACCACCTCTCTTGCGATGCCGTGTAGGCCTATGCTGATATGTTGAGGGTGCTGCGGGTGCGATGGTCGTCGGCGGCGCGGAAGAAGACTTTAGACGGCAGACGGCCGGATCGGGGGATAAATCCTGTTGCCATGGACGAGGCGGTCGTAGGAGCGGCAATGACAAGGTGGACAATGGCGCCGATGAAGCGAGAGGAGGCGATGAAAGGATCCTGGTCCAGCGCCGTGGATCAGAGACGTCCATCTCTTGTAGTGGACGATAGGGTAGGGGTAGCGACTCCGGCAAGGTGGAGGATGGGGTGGCGGATGGAGGAGGCTGTCCTTAGTGCGAAGGTTGTCGTGCCGCCGATGGTCTATGAATGGAGAAATGGAGGGGAGGGGGATCTCAAACTTTGGGACGCGCTTCTCTGAAATGTGGGAAAGTTACGAACTTATCCCCCTTTTAAAATTTCGAACATCACGTCGGTTGGGGATATGATGGTAATCTCGCATCTCCCAAATATTTGCCGGTAACTATCTCGGGCGAGGAGAGGGTGTTTTGCCGCCCACGGTTGGCGCCAACGGTGTATGAACGGGGCTGACAGGTAGGATAGTTGTGTCATGTTTGAGGGAAGTTACACATCTGCCCCTATTTAAAATATTAGCCTACATCAATTTCGGACAAGGAGAGTTTGTTTTGACGCCCACCGTGTATGAATGGGGAAATGGAGGAAGAGACACATGTCTTTCAGATGAGCTTGAATCAAATGTGTTTTGCCGCCCACGTTTGGCGCCCACCGTGTTTGAATGGGCTCAGAGGCCGTCATGTCACATCTGATTGAAGTTACTTATCTACCCCTATCAACAACAGTGTAAATCCGGTCGATAAGGATGTCAAGTGTTAGGGGTAGACAGTAATTTCCATCTCGCAAACACTTGCTTTAGGCAGCCCACAAATTATAGTGGGTGTTTAGCCGCTTCGTTCAAAACTTTGGAGAATTAGCATTCACATTTGCCCTGGGCCCTGGCAAACTAAATTCAAATAAAATTTGTATTCGATTATGAATATACATAGATAATTCTATGTTTTGTTATTTATTTCTTCAAAACCACAACAAAGATTTATTCCACCTTTATATATGATTAGGATTTATAAATGTCGTGATCTTCAAATTCAGTAGGTTGGATACACTCTGAGTCAAACAGTTATTTCATCCAATACAATATGCTCACACGAAAAATAGTTCACCTTATGTTAATCATACAAGTATTGAGGATTACCTCGCCTAAAAAATTCGGATCATTACAACACATGGACAACATAGGGGGTCTTGCAACATAACCCATTCAGAGACATGACACAACATGCAAGTACAATAATCTAATGACAATTTCAAGTGGTATCTAAAGAAGAACCGGGATTACCCTAGGCTTCAGATAGCAGAAACAGCAGGACCTCCTCCGTCTTCAAATGCAACATTCTTACTTCCTCCAATTCTTGGGTTGCTTGCATAATGCGTGCCGCTAATTCCGTAATTTCCAGCCTCAAGATAAATATTACCTCATTCATGGCAGCCACACCATCTCTTTCTGCCTCTAGTAGAGCCTCAAGCACTATAATATATGTGCTCAGACTGCTCTCCGACGGTGTTGCCTCTGAACTGCAACCATCTGGTAACATGGATATCACACTGCTTCCACAAATAGATTTTGGGGTTGTACATTGTGTCCTAGTGTGAACGACATCCTGAAAGGTTTCCGCTGGACATAAGTAAGAGATAGTTATCGTATGATCCAAGCAGTAAGCTTACATGGTAAACGACAGACGAATTATTACTGAGCATGGCAAGATATATTTAAATGATTCGAAGCAGCATCAGCTGAAAAGAAATTAAAATGGTAAGATGAAACTAGGGATGTAAGTGGCAAATAAACGACATCCGCCAGTCCCATCTAGTTATTTTTGCTAGCTCCCTAGTTCATTTTCCTCAAAAAACAAAAACTCTTTTGAACTATCATACCACTAGTGGACTTTAATCAGGATTAAACGGGACCGAGTTGACATCCCTAGTTGAAAGGGAGTGTACCACCGCTATATTTAAGTTGCCAAGGCATCTAAGCAGTTGAAATAATCTGAGTAAGCACTTAATTGTGTGGCCTCATATAAAATATGAAGACAGTCTTGTGATGAAGTTGAGAGGAAAAGTTAAGGACACAAATGAAATAGGCATGCATTTCTTTACGATAGTACAACAGGCACTACAGACATATTTGCCAATCAGGTATATCGTAACAACAAACAAGCATTCGAATCAAGCAATACAGAAAGCAGACAACTGGACTATTTGTAATTCGGTAGGATTATAGGGCACAAGCCAAGAAAGCAGCCCACTCGCATTACATTTCACATGTACTAAAACACATTGGCTTACCATATGTTGCTGTGAAGCCTCGCTGCTGTTGCAATGTTCTCGTGGTTACAAATCTAGTTGTTGTAGTTTATTTTGCACCCTATATTTAGGTAAAATTAATTTTAATCACATGCATTGGTCCGAATTGATCATCAATGGTTCATCTATAATAATGAAAGAAGGGTGTGTGCATACATGACAATATATCTGCTTCCCTCTATTTTTATGCTTGTTCGAGGTGCCAGCCCCAAAAGAACAAATATTTTGCTTGATGGGATTGGCAGCTCCATAATTAATAGAAGCATCAAATTAGTCATGAAACTTGGGAAGATCAAGAACACAGAAACAAGTAATGAACAGAGGCTCGGAGCAGTGATGTAATAGCTAGCATCAGAAAATGTAGGGTAAAACAAACAAAAAGCAGCGGAACCACATGCTAGTTTGCTGATGTGTAATTAAGCATAGAGAACATTAAGTAGTCTGATGGAACCAACAGGTGGCATCAGAACAACACCATTATCATAAATATAGCATTCAAGAATTAAAATAGTATGCAGTGATATCTAGGAAGTACAGTAATACTCCCTCCATCCCAAAATAGATGACTCAACTTTGTACTAACTTCAATACAAAGTTAGTACAAAGTTGGGTCATCTATTTTTGAACGGTGGGAGTACTTAGGACAAAACTAAAGCATATTAACTATATGTGTACTGGTATGTAATTTAGCACATGTAACATGTTCACTGCCAGAAGTATGGCTATCGGTGTCAAAACCGGTGGATCTCGGGTAGGGGGTCCCGAACTGTGTGTCTAGGCGGATGGTAACAGGAGACAAGGGACACGATGTTTTACCCAGGTTCGGGCCCTCTTGATGGAGGTAAAACCCAACGTCCTGCTTGATTGATATTGATGATGTGGGTATTACAAGAGTAGATCTACCACGAGATCAAGGAGGCTAAACCCTAGAAGCTAGCCTATGGTATGATTGTTGTTCGTCCTACGGACTAAAGCCATCCGGTTTATATAGACACCGGAGAGGGCTAGGGTTACATAGAGTCGGTTACAATGGTAGGAGATCTACATATTCGTATCGCCAAGCTTGCCTTCCACGCCAAGGAAAGTCCCATCCGGACACGGGACGAAGTCTTCAATCTTGTATCTTCATAGTCTTGGAGTCCGGCCGATGATGATAGTTTGGCTATCCGGACACCCCCTAGTCCAGGACTCCCTCAGTAGCCCCCGAACCAGGCTTCAATGACGACGAGTCCGGCGCGTATGTTGTCTTTGGCGTTTGCAAGGCGGGTTCTCCTCCATGTTCCATGTGTTAGCCGAATAGTGTCCGGTTTCTTCATAAATGTTGCCCTCCTTGGCTTCCACGTCCAATAATGGCCCTCTTCCACGTGTTGTATGAATGCGAAAAGCCAGGGTATCTTTACATTTTACCCCCCTAGCTGTGTGAATAAGCCGCCTATAAGAGAGGCGTGGATCCAGATCCGAATCACACCATCCTCCTTCCGCAAGTATTCATCCAAGCGCATCTGACAAGAATCCATTCCAACATGGATAGTCGACGCGGCTCCTCCTCTCGCGCTCCCAGTCCTCAGCCAGGAGATTGGATGAGATGCTCAGTCCCGCATAGCGAGTTAGTGATGCTCCAAGCAGAGGGATACCTTCCCCCAGCCTTTATGGTTCCGGTTCGAGCCGGACTGGCCACCTACAAGGGTGGGAAACAGGCAGAGAGCATCCCCAATCCCTCCAAAGGAGAGCGGGTATGCTTCGTCCCCTACTTAATAAGGGGACTCGGATTTCCCATACATCCGTTTCTCCGCGGGCTCCTGGAGTTCTACGGACTCCAACTTCACCACCTCACACCTACCTCCATTTTGCACATCGCGGGCTTTGTAGCTGTTTGCGAGCTGTTCTTGGGCATCGAGCCCCATTTTGCGCTGTGGAAGAGACTATTTTGCCTCGTACCCCGTTCTCACGAGGGGTCGATATATCAACTGGGCGGAGCCGAAATATGGCTCATCGCCGGGATCGGATATCTATCCAGAACCCCGAAGAAGGCGTCCAAAGACTGGCCTTTGGAGTGGTTCTATATGGAAGACGCCCCGCTGCCAGATCCAGTTCGGATCGGCCTCCCGGAGTTTAGAAACGCTCCTCTGAAGAAACGCCTGAGTTGGCGCCCGCGGAGCCCTCAACAGGAAGATGATAGGAGCGTCCACTATCTGATGGGCCGGATACGGTTACTGGCTCATTCCGGATTAACCATGATTGGAGTCATGGCCACATGCATTATGCGAGGGGTGCAGCCGCTCCAATATAGGGGCCACCCCATGTGGGATTTCAACGGGGAGAATGACGCCACCCGTCATGGCCGCAAGGGGCCGGGATCGGCCGCCGATCTGGTGAAGATCCTGTCCGGCTTGTACAAGGGGGAGAAGGAGGACTTCCTCCGCACGAGTCCATTGAATGGATTATCCATGAATAACCCTCGGAGCTGGGTAAGCGGACGTTTATATATCTGATCTGTACCTTCAAAGATAAGCGTCTTACTTTATGATTTCGACGCAGGAACTGCGCCGAGATGTGGAGGGCATAGAAAGCCCGACTCCGCAACCCGAGGATCCGGGAAGATCCCTTAATCCGGCCTCCGAAGAGGATCCGGACATAACGGTGGAACTGATTGACGGGGTGTTCCACCAGCTCAGCATAGACAATGCTCTAGTCGCCATTACGGCTGACTACCCCGGTTTATCCCCGGCTTCCCAGGTGAGTACGACCGAAGTCCTGACACCGTTACCTTTTTAATGCTTATTTCTGACCACCATGTACCAACGGTGCTTCGCAGGAGGGGCCTTTACGGCGGGAAGCCGAGCCCGCGGCGACCGACCAACCAAGGTCAGTGCGGCCTAGCAGGCGGAAGAGGAGTGCGGCGCGAATCGAAACGTCGCCGCAAAGGTATGGCGCACCATTGCCTTTTAAGGGAAAGACTCCTTGGAGGTATATTAATGCTCATGATTCTTCCAGGAGAAAGAGCACTCGCCGGACTGAGTCCGGAGAGGTTGCCAACCAAGCCTCTGCCAGCCAGGCTCCAACGCCTGGTCCGGAGAGGGAGGCGAGCGCAAGGCGCGAGCCGGATGCTCCTCCAACGGAGGATGCCGACAGGTTGTCCGCCACCAGATCTGAGGTGGAGAGCGCCATGAATCACAGGCGCCGTAGGACAGTTCTTCGTGACGCGTGTTTCTCCCCAGAGGCGTTGAATGCCTTTAATGCGGGAGACGTGCACCTCCGTGCTGCTCAAGATGGTTTAACCAGAGCCACGGAGCAGTATGTAAAAGACATACGGGTGAGGAATTTTAATAGTTATATATGCCAGTAGCCCCCGAGACTTAAAATAGTGAAACTAACTGATTTAAGGATCATTTGTTATGCAGGATCTTACAGAGAAGAATACCCACCTGTCTCAGGAGCTTCAAGAATGCAAGGCCCAACTTGAGGCCGCACTAGCCGCTGCCGGGGGAGCCACAGAGACCCCCTCTGGTAAGTCATATTTCTAAAAGAGAAATAGTTTATGAAGTGCGGCGTGTGTATAGTCTGACAATAATATTCCAGAGGGTGCCAGACTAGATCCGGACAAGCAACATCTGCTGCGCCAGCTGAAGGCCGGCGAGAAGGTGCTTATGAGGGTGCAGCAGGAGAGGAACAAACTCCAAGATGCCAACATCCAGCTGGGCGAAGAACTAAAAGATGTTCGGGTCCGCTGTCTAACTCCGTAAAGGAGAATCGGCGGCTTTGTCGCGGCATTTATAGTAAGTGCTTGAGCAAACTCTTTTGAATAGAAGAGTTCGACGAGGAAGTCGATTGACAAAAATGTGTCTGTAGGTGTGCTCACGGGTCGTCCGGCGGAAGAGATGCCTGGTTCCACGGGAGACCCTCTTCCCGAGCTGCTGCAACTGCACGAACGTGTTCGGCAGGCGATGAGCGGCGTCGTTCAGGCCTTATGGACTTCCATCTCCCTACCCGAGGGTCTTGGAGGGCTTGCTGAGAAGCTTCAGGGAGTACGGTGGCGTCTCCGTCTGTGGAAGATATCGGCCTGCCGTCAAGGCGCCAGGGAGGCCTGGGCCATGGTGAAGACGCGGTACCCGAAGTCTGATCCAAACCACGTGGCCGAGGTCGGACCTGCGGGGCCCGATGGGAAGGAGATCCCTGTGAGCCTGATGTACGGCCAAGTAGAGTTGGCCGCGAAATATTCCCAACAGGACTGTAAATTAGACAGCCTATTAGATGGGATTGAAGAGGAGTACAATCAGTCAGGTTGACTATGTAATTTAAAATGACATGTAAAATGCCTTCTAGCCAGATTGTAGATCGTTTGTCTTTGCGGACCTTTTCGCCTCAACCTCGGGACCCAACAGTTTGGAGTGCATCCAAATACCCTTACAGTTATAAAAAAAGGAAAACTTGGGCATGCATGGAGACAAGGCGTAGGGGTCATAAGTGCTTTATCAGACAAGTGCCCAACTAGCTATGTTATATTACATGGTTAGTAAGAAACATCTTCCAAGGAGAATTGTTCCGTTAGGGGTTCCTTTCCCTGGGAGGCATGCCCTAAAGTGCATGACCGGACTGCGAAAAGAGCAGAAAAAGCATCTGGGGGCAGATAAATAAATAAGTAATAAATCATCTTTCAGGTCACCGACCGAATATTCCCTTAAGAATGCTAGCCTTCGGCTTCACCCAGTCTGAGGTACACATCCGGCTGACCCGGCAGTAACAATCGCAGAGGTGCTCCCTTTACCTCCTAGCCGAACAATCAAGAACGTAGGGGTAAGCACAGGAGCCAGGCAACCCGGCTTGGCCAAAACTTAAGTCATATCGATGCATATAATGGTGAGTAAAAGGTACATGCAGAAGTATGACACATGTGTTGGGCATGAAGCCCATATAAATAAGCTTCTGTTAAAGAAGCCCCCAGGTATAACGAGTGCGAGTAGCACATCGAGTGAGTGCAAACAAAGCGCAGATCAGCCCTCAAGAGGCTTGTACTAAAAGAGGGAAGAAAAAGGAGGGAAAACAAAGACATCAAAAAAATATGAAAGGTGGACGGAGGAAGGAGACGAACTCTGAGTCCGGCGCTAGGCGTAGAATCTTCGGAGAAGGGCTGCGTTCCATGGGTTTGGCTCGAGTCGGTTGTTAGATGCGTTGCGTAGACGGTATGCACCGCAGGTAAGGACTTGGTCGATGATGAAGGGACCTTCCCACTTGGGCTTAAGTTTGTCCTTTTTCTTGTCCGGCAGGCGTAGAACTAGCTCACCAACATTGTAAGTTTTGGCCCGTACTTCTCTGCTTTGGTATCTTCGAGCCTGCTGCTGATAGAATGTGGAACGGGATTTTGCCACATCGCGCTCCTCCTCTAAGGCGTCCAAACTATCCTGCCGATCCAACTCGGCTTCTCTTTCTTTTTACATGCGCACGCGAGGTGAGTCATGAATTATATCGCAGGGCAAAATTGCCTTGGCGTCGTATACCATAAAAAATGGTGTGAATCCGGTTGTGCGGTTTGGCGTGGTCCGCAGCCCCCAGAGTACGGAGTCGAGCTCCTCTACCCAGTGTGTGTTAGATTCCGTGAGGGACCGCACTAATCTGGGTTTAATGCCGCTCATGATTAGACCATTTGCTCGTTCCACTTGACCGTTAGTTTGAGGGTGGTAGACTGAAGCATAGTCGAGCTTGATGCCCATGTTTTTGCACCAGAGTTTAACCTCGTCGGCCGTGAAATTCGTGTCGTTATCAGTGATGATGCTGTGGGGGACGCCAAAACGGTGTAGTACCCCGGATATGAAGTCTATCACAGGTCCGGATTCTGCCGTTTTAACCGGCTTGGCCTCTATCCATTTGGTGAATTTGTCCACCATGACCAATAAGTATTTGTGCTTATGGGTTCCCCCTTTAAGGGGTCCAACCATGTCAAGCCCCCAGACCGCGAACGGCCAAGTGATGGGTATAGTTTTGAGGGCGGTGGGTGGCATGTGGCTTTGATTAGCAAAGAGCTGGCAACCAACGCATCATTGGACTAAGTCCTGAGCATCTGCCCGGCCTGTCGGCCAATAAAATCATGTACGGAAGGCCTTGCCTACAAGGGCCCGGGCTGCAGCGTGGTGCCCGCCGAGTCCGGTGTGAATTTCAGCCAGGAGATTTCGCCCTTCCTCTTTGGAGATACACCTTTGAAGGACTCCGGTTGTGCTTTTCTTATAAAGTTCTCCCTCATGGACCTTGTAGGCTTTAGATCGCCGAACTATGCAGCGGGCCTCATTTTGGTCTTTGGGAAGTTCCTGCCTAATTAAGTAGGCTAGGAATGGTTCCGTCCATGGGGCAATTACGACCATTATTTCATGGGCTGAAGGTGTTATTTCATTGGCCGAGCCACCGATTGTGTCAGAATGTTCTGTGTTGGGTGGTGCAGTTGGTTCCGGGTTGTTATTTCCGGACTCCTCTTCCCATAATACGGATGGCTTAAAGAGCCGTTCCAGGAAGATGTATGGAGGGACGGCGTCGCGTTTTGCACCGATGCGTGCCAACACGTCTGCTACCTGGTTATTATCCCGGGCTACATGGTGGAATTCGAGTCCTTCGAACCGGGCTGACATTTTTAGGACGGCGTTACGGTAGGCTGCCATTTTCGGATCTTTGGCGTCAAAGTCTCCATTTACTTAGGATATTGCGAGGTTTGAATCCCCGCGCACCTCTAGGTGTTGAATACCCATGGAGATTGCCATCCGGAGGCCATGTAGAAGGGCCTCGTATTCGGCTGCATTGTTGGAGTCCATGTACATTATTTGAAGTATGTATTGGACTGTGTCTCCGTTTGGGGACGTCAAGACGACGCCAGCCTCCAAGCCAGCCAACATTTTAGAGCCGTCGAAATGCATGATCCAATTGGAGTATGCGCCGTACTCTTTAGGGAGTTCGGCTTCGGTCCATTCGGTGATGAAGTCAGCCAAAACTTGCGACTTTATAGCTCGCCGTGGTTTGTAGATTATGTCAAATGGTAAGAGCTCAATGGCCCATTTTGCAATCCTGCCCGTCGCGTCGCGATTATTTATAATATCGTTGAGAGGTACCTCGGAGGCCACCGTTATGGAACACTCTTGAAAGTAGTGGCGCAGCTTCCGGGATGCCATGAACACCGCATACACTATCTTTTGATAATGTGGGTACCGGGACTTGCATGGAGTTAAGACAGTGGATACGTAGTACACTGGTTTTTGAAGAGGGAATTTTTGCCCTTCTGTTTCTCGTTCGACGACGAGTACGGCGCTGACAACTTGATGTGTTGCCGCGATATAATAACATAGGCTCGCCCAAGTTGGGCGCGGCCAGGACCGGATTTGTTGCCAATATGGCCTTAATTTCTTCGAGTCCGGCCGTGGCAGCATCCGTCCATTCAATGTGTTCGGTGCGCCGGAGGAGGCGATAGAGGGGCAGCGCCTTTTCTCCCAAACGGGAGATGAAGCGGCTTAGAGCCGCCATGCATCCCGTCAATTTTTGTATTTGTTTGAGGTCTTTTGGGATATCCAATTGTGACAGAGCCCGGATCTTGTCTGGGTTTGCTTCAATTCCTCTACCGGATACAATGAAGCCTAAGAGCTTTCCGGCTGGTACGCCGAAAACACATTTTTCCGGGTTGAGCTTAATGTCGTATGCTCGGAGGTTGTCGAATGTAAGCCTCAAATCGTCTATTAGAGTTTCGACGTGTTTGGTCTTAACGACCACATCGTCTACGTACGCCTCCACTGTTTTGCCTATCTGGGTGGCCAGACATGTCTGAATCATGCGCTGATATGTTGCGCCGGCGTTTTTGAGTCCGAAGGGCATTATGTTGAAGTAGAATGGTCCGTACGGAGCAATGAATGCCGCTGCGGCCTGGTCTTTTTCCGCCATCTTGATTTGACAGTATCCGGAGTATGCATCGAGGAAGCACAATGAATCGTGCCCTGCGGTGGCGTCGATGATTTGGTCGATGCGAGGGAGAGGGAAAGGGTCCTTTGGACAGGCCTTGTTAAGGTCTTTGAAATCGACACAAAGGCGCCAGGATTTGTCCTTTTTTGGTACCATTACCAGGTTGGCTAGCCAGTCCGGATGTTTTATATCTCTGATGAATCCGGCTTCTAAGAGTTTGGCTAGCTCCTCTCCCATTGCCTGTCTCTTGGGTTCGGAAAATCGCCGAAGAGCCTGTTTGACTGGCTTGAATCCTTTTAGGATATTTAGGCTGTGTTCTGCCAGCCTGCGTGGGATTCCTGGCATGTCTGAAGGGTGCCAGGCAAAAATGTCCCAATTTTCCTGCAGGAATTATCGTAGTGCGGCTTCTACATCAGGATTTAATTGTGCCCCAATGGAGGCCGTCTTTGTAGGGTCCATTGGATGGACCTGGAATTTGACTATTTCATCTGCTGGTTTAAAATAGGTGGACTTAGACCTCTTATCGAGTATCACATCATCCCTATCCACCGTGGAGCGCAGCGCAGTGAGTTCTTCTGCCGCTAGGACTTCGGATAATGCCTCTAGGGCCAGTGCGGCTGTCTTATTTTCAGCGCGGAGTGCTATATCTGGATCACTGACAAGAGTGATTATTCCATTGGGCCCGGGCATTTTGAGCTTCATGTACCCGTAATGGGGTACATCTTGGAAGATTGTGAATGCCTCTCACCCTAACAAGGCGTGATATCTGCTGCCGAATGGGGCCACTTGGAACGTGACCTCTTCGGACCTGTAGTTGTCCGGCGAGCCGAACACTACGTCTAGTGTGATTTTTCCTGTGCAGCATACTTCTCGACTAGGGATTATTCCTCTAAAGGTTGTGCTGCTTCGCTCAATGCGGCTCCAGTCAATTTCCATTTTTGGAGGGTTTCCTCGTAGATGAGGTTTAATCCGCTGCCGCCATCCATGAGTACCTTGGTAAGACGAAAGCCGTGCACTATCGGACTGAGGACCAATGCGGCTGGTACTCGAGCTGTTCAGAATTTAGGTTCTTCGCTGGCATTGAAGGTGATAGCCGTGTCGCTCCATGGATTTGTTGTTGCTACTTGGTAGACTTCGGCGAGGCTGAGGATTGTTCGTTTCCGCATGTTATTTGATGCGAAAGTCTCGAAGACTGTTAATACCGTACTGGTACTGTTGGGCTAGTTGCCCGGGGCTAGAAAGCTTTCGCCACTTTTGGCCACCTGCCGTAGTATCCAACATGCTCGAAGGCTATGTGTTGGAGTGGCGCCCTCTGTACTGTGGACTTTACAGGGTCCGTTGAGCCATCCCTCCAGTACGGTTCTGTGCCGCCATCCCTCCAGTACGGTTCCGTGCCCTTTAGGGGGTTTTTGCTTTGTGGTTTTTAACCCAGGTGCTTGAGTATGACGCAACCTTTTATTTCGAACTAGGGTTGTATTCAGGGCCGGATTGTCCCAAAACCTGGTTTCGGTTTTCCAGGCACTCTCCATCGCACAGTATTTTTCTACTATGGTCGCCAGATCGGCGAAGCGTGTAACTTCATGACGACTTATGGCGTTCATCATTCCCTTGTCCGTGCAATTATTGCAGAAAATTGAGATTGCGCTTTCCTCACGGCTGTCTTTTATCCTGTCCATGACCAGGAGGGATCTGTCCCAGTAGTGATGTACTGTTTCATCGGTCTCTTGCCGTATTTGAGATAAATCGCTTATGTTTGGGTGGGCGGGCGGAATTAAATTCGGAACCCCGCCTGGTGTGAGGCTCAAAGGCCGAGAAGTTTCCGGATTTGGAAGCTTGGATTGCTGGATGTTATCCAACAAATCTGGTCCGATGCCTGACTTTAGGTTCAGTACTTGATTGACATCCGTCCCTCCGCGGGAATCCGGCGTGAAGGGATCGGGAATCCGGACATAACTGGTCTTTCACATAGGGGAAGGGTCGCCGCGTTGTTCCTCTACCACGACAACGTGGTCGGTAGCCTGGGGAGAGTTAATTTCTCTCAGATCGGTTTTAAGCCCAATCTGATCATAGTCTGTGGCGACTCCCAAGGCGGCGATGCGATCCAAGAGCTCATTTACGGAGGAGAGCTCCATCGGATCTAGCTGCTCGGAGAATTCCAAGTTGACGTGAAGATCGCTTTTGATGACTCGAGAGGTCATTGTCGGAGCGGCGGCCGAACAGGCGGTCATAAGAAAACTGCCTAGCCGGATAGTTTGGCCAGGGGCCAAAGCTCCCTTTACGACGGTGCCGTCTTTAAAGACGGGAAAAGGCATCCCTCTTGATTGCGAAGGCACAGAGGAACTCTCAATGAAAGCACCAATGTCGGTGTCAAAACCGGCGGATCTTGGGTAGGGGGTCCCGAACTGTGCGTCTAGGCGGATGGTAACAGGAGACAAGGGACACGATGTTTTACCCAGGTTCGGGCCCTCTTGATGGAGGTAAACCCTACGTCCTGCTTGATTGATATTGATGATGTGGGTATTACAAGAGTAGATCTACCACCAGATCTAGGAGGCTAAACCCTAGAAGCTAGCCTATGGTATGATTGTTGTTCGTCCTACGGACTAAATCCATCTGGTTTATATAGACACCGGAGAGGGCTAGGGTTACATAGAGTCGGTTACAATGGAAGGAGATCTACATATTCGTATCGCCAAGCTTGCCTTCCACGCCAAGGAAAGTCC
This sequence comes from Triticum aestivum, assembly GCF_018294505.1. NCBI lineage: Eukaryota > Viridiplantae > Streptophyta > Magnoliopsida > Poales > Poaceae > Triticum > Triticum aestivum. The sequence goes on from NC_057801.1 coordinate 716,629,960, forward strand.
CATCCGGACACGGGACGAAGTCTTCAATCTTGTATCTTCATAGTCTTGGAGTCCGGCCGATGATGATAGTTTGGCTATCCGGACACCCCCTAGTCCAGGACTCCCTCAATGGCCCTACAGGTGCAAGCCAAATAACACGTCTCATGAAAAACAGAATGATTCCCTGAAGAAATTCAAAGGTGCGGTGCTTATGCTAGGAAAGTGAACGTAGGCACCGGACGTTGGATAATAGTACATGATTCTTGGCGGCGTATGGGTATCTTTGTCATACTTGATAGCTAAGGATCATCGATGGTGCTTGTGTTGCGGTTGAATTTGGGTCGGCTGTCGCCGTTGCTGAAGCGGCTCCGGTGCTACGGTTGTGGCGCCTATTGACATACAAGAAAGATCATTTGTGGTAAGTGAATAGTTGCACGACAAAGAGAAAAACCGAAGGAGTACAAATCGAAATAACCTGATGAGGCTGCAACATCGGTAAAGCAGGGCCGGTGGAGTTGAATATGGCGTCCGTGGAGCGGGTCCGGTGCAGTGGACGAAGGATTCGGCGGGCGCGTTGTATAGTGCTTCTAGTGAGGCGGATCTGTTGCGGCGGACGAGGGCTTGTATGAAGGGCCAGTGAAGGGGCGGACGAGGGATTCAATGAAGGGCCTACACTGTGGTGGACGAGGGCGCCGGTTAAGCAGATTCGGTGCAGTGGACCATGAAGGCGGTCTTGGAGATCTGGAGCGATGGACACTCCAGTCGCTGAAGCGGCTCCGAGGAAGTGGTGAGTTGGCAGTTGGGGGTTCCAAGGTGCAGAAGATAGATCCGGTGGGGTGTGAGGTTCACTGCTACGACGGAGGACTAGATTCGGTGGCTTGCCGTGGTTGCGGGGGAGTTAGGGAGGGGAAGGGGAGGGGCTTTGGGGAAGAATGTTGGGGGCAAAGAGGGGAAAACAATGGAGTTAGAAAAGTAGCCCTTTTCCGTTCATGTGGCAGGGGTAAAACAGGAATATCGCATGACTAAAATTTCGGGGGCGAGATATTTCGATGTAAGCGGGAAGTTTGAAAGCTTTTGGCGCCTGAAATTATATTCTGCTCTTGTACGGCCGACTATGATATCATGGCCGGCAATTTGTTTGTTTTGCATGCAAAAAAAGTGCTAGTTTTGAAAATCAATGTCTCCAACTCGAAACTTAGATTGTCCATTCAATTCAAATATGGATCATTGAGCTACTACAAGCAAATACCATCATATGGTCCAATTCAAATGAAATTCCAAATGTGTTTATCCTAAATATGATGACAAAAGCAAAAATGTGTATGTGTATGAATAAAGTGGATGATTATAAAGTTTGAACATGCCCATATGTGTATATCTCTAGGTTTGATATATGAATTTGAAATTGCAAAATCCTGGCTTAAAAAATGTACCTCCGTTTAAATGAATTACAAAAGATGATGATGGAGTCAAATTCCAAAATTCCAATCTTAGGTTTGTAATTCTGGTACATCAAGGTATATCACGCATGTTCAAAAGTATCGTTATCTCATAGTCCAAACTGTGAAATAAATTGATTAACCATGAGTGCACAATATCTCAATTACACTAAAGTCCCTCAAATATAGACACCTCACTCTTTATCTGAAGCCACCCCCCTCGCTCCCCCCCCCACACACACATAGAGAAGTCGTTCTCTCCCCCAAACACCAACACACGAGCACATTAACACCCTTCTCTCTTCTAAAGTCCGGACCCCAATATAGGTCTTTATCACTTTGTCTCTCGGGCATGCACACATCTCTTTCCCCACTCTCTAGGTCTCCCGCTATCTCTCTTTCCCAAGCACACGCACTATGTAGAGTGTATATCTCCCATACACACAAAACGTCGCCCCCAAACGTCTATCTCCCTAGTTATGTGGTTCTCGCGCACTCACCTCACACACCACCCCCACTACAAACAATCACACTTTGCCTCCTTGTGCACCACTCTCCTCTTTCTATCTCTCCCACATGCGGACCCGTCCTAGCTCCCTAATGTATCATCGTTCTCGATTTCGCACATTGTTCTGTACACCATCTATTCTAGATCTCTCATGATGTCCCTATCACACACATGATGACTCGCTTCCCTTGCGTCTCTGTACATAGGCCAATTTCAAACCACATCAATATTGTATCCCTATCTATATGCCATTTATGGACAGAAACGACCCCTCTCGCCCCCTCTCTTCCTCTCTATCTCTCTCTGTCGCTAGCTCTCTCTCTCTCTCTCTCTCTCTCTCTATCTATCTCTCTCTCTCGCTCTCACACCCCTCTCCCACACACACACACTCGATGTCTCTTCCAAATAATCTGCTCCCCACGCCCGCACCCATGTTATCCCTCTACTACACATGTCACACCATTCCCCCTTCCCTTATACTAGGGTTACATCATTAGTGGTCTCTCTACTCCACATACACACGCGTGCACAAACACACACAAACACGCACAAACACCCATTTATCTGGATCCTCATCTCTCCCCATGTCCGCATGCGTATCTCACACACTCACTCTCTAATTACGTATATGTGTCTCCATGTTACACAACACAGAGCCCCATGTACATGTCTCTCTCTATCTTCCACACACATAGACACAAAGAATCTGTTATCATTGCCTCAGTCTCTAACATATCACACATGCACATTGTCTCTCTCTCTCTCGCAAACACGCTCAACAAGGGTTTCCCTGTGAATAACTTACTGTCTATTCATCAACAGTCGTGGTAGTACGGCGAACAGGAGATGTGAAAAAGAATAAATCTACAGGTGCTCAGACCACCTAGTATGACTACTAGGTCTAGAGCAAGCCAAAAAGCACGCCGCCGTCACCCCCTCCTTATCGGTGACGGGAAAATCTTTGTTTTACACAGTCGAGAAGTCATTGTGCTAAGGCCCCACATGCCGAGGTGTTGAATAGAATGTAGATTCTAGTTTACGGAAGCAAGTATCGATAATACGTTTGTATCTCCATACTTATATTTCTTCTCTTATAAAAAACCGAGTTGGTGATGATGGTACGTGTGCCATCTTGCAATATAGACCGTCCGATCTATATCTAACGGATGAAAATTAAACTAAAAGATACCCGCACCCCTCTCCACATTTGCAGACAAGGCCTTCCCTCGTCCATCCTTATCTCCAACAACCTCATTGTTGAGCAATTAAGAAAGGAAGCCTCTGGAACAAACTGGCCTGGTGGCCGCTGCCGGCATCGTCAATCCCCATGCTTCCGCTCAGTCCGACCAGCAATCACCACCACACCCCACTCCTCTTCACCTTATCTCATATTTCTCGAGTTATCATTAGTTTTTACACATGGGATTACTCCCACAAGGGTCAATCACAACAAGTGTTTTATAAAAAAATGCATCTTGATGTTCTGTGCAATGCACGGATCTTGCTAGTACTCCTACAGAAGACTAAGTTGGTGATGATGGTGTGTCTGCCATCCGTCGTTTCTGACCATTAGATCTACATCTAACAACTGTGAGGTAAATTGTTGCCTTTTCTCACCAACATCCCACTTGGCTACCAATTTGCAGAAAAAACCCATAATTAGTATCTTAAAACCAACCATATCCTCCCTGACCTCACCAAAACAACCCAAGGAATATATTCTAATTGAAACATAATATATCTCTAGTGATATATGTATATCAAAATTAGAGTGTTTTGTATCAAGTTTGTGAATAAGTATTATTCTAATTATGATTCTTTGCAACGCACATGAACAATGCTAGTATTTCCAACCATGCATTTTTTCCTAGTATTCCATAGTTTCGAGTTTGCCATCAAGATATTAGTCACTCATGGTTGATATTTACTTTCAATCATGTACACATATGCACTATGTAACTAGCCTTGCTTATTGGCTTCCAAAGCTTGACTTTCACTCCTACTTACAATATGTAGAGTATTTAACAAAAACTACCAATTTCAACCAACCCTAGGAAGAATCTATTGTACAAAAAATAGCAAAGACATACCAAAAATTTCTTAATCCACGCCAAAAACTACTACCTAGTACTCCTACCGATTAGGTTCATTTAAACCCATTTATGACAAGGTTGGCCCACACGTCCGTGCTGACGAGGCAGCTTAAACCAACACATTTTGTTTGACCAGTGACACGAGGGACCGACATTTGACATTCTATCCTGTTATTCCCCCTCAAATCATTATTTTTCCTGAACATTACTTCAGATAGTACTGATGCATGTTCGTCGGTGGCGCCGGTGATGAGCGAGTTGGCCGCCGCTCCGCCGGATGGGCTGGACACCGCGCTGGCCTCCACATGGGTTGGCAGGCCGGCTCGAGCATGACACACGAGCGAGCAAGCCGCCGCGCTGGCCTTTACTCGAGCCAGATGGCTGGCCTTAGCACGGCGCGCGCGAGCAAGCCGCCGCGCTGCCGTGCCAATCTAGCTAGCAAACCTTCCAGACAAGCAGTTGGACGGAGCTATCTTTGCTAGCTAGCAGCCGCGAGCGCCGAACGGAGCTGGCATCCGGGCTGCCGCAACATGGGCTCCGCACCGCCGGCGGTTTTGACCTCGCCTTCTGCTGGCGGCGGTAGTTGCGGCCCATGGCCGAGGATGACTAGGTGGACCGGCCGGAGGTAGGAGGTCACTCGGGGATTTTTGTGCAGACTGACATGTAGGTCCCACAGGTCATAACGCCCAGTCGAATAGAAGGTGTTGACTTAATGGGCGACATGGGACCTGTCAGAGGTTAGAGTTAGATTCTAACCCTGAACTAACTCTAACCAAAGTGGTGTTTGGATGGCAGGGTTAGATTGACAATGAATGTATCCAAACAGGGCCATGGGTTGAAACGTGCTAATAACGGCACTTTGTAGAGTGGTCCTTTCTTGATAGGGCTGGTTCGTAAGAGCGTGTACAATGGTTGATAAGGTAGTCTTATCTTAAGTCTGTCATGTATGCAAGTGGTAGTAGTTTCTTGGCATTTTAGTGGTTTCTTGCATTATTAGGGGTTTCTTGTAAGGAACAATGTACGTACTACTAGCGCGAAAAGGCGATTCTAGGTTGCGTTGTACTCCAACGAGTACCAGTAGTGGTCACGGGAGTGTATACCTCATTTTGTGGGCTCGATCCCGACAGAACGCACGGCGGCCTTTTTTTAAAATATTAACTTCACTGCGAGCCAATATTTTCCACGGGTAGTTTGAGTTTTGAAGTCAAACGGACGTGCGGCACCACAATCTGGGTGCACTTGATAGCCTAGCTACGTGAACGGGTTTTCCTTCCCAGCATCCCGTGGCTCGCGTGCTCGCCCTAGCCACACCTCGCTTGCATCTTTCTCATCAACTAGTAGCATATTTAAACTAGCGCCTCCCAATTAAGCCTGAGGAGCCGGAAAAGCCTGGCGGGGCATTGGGAACTATGCAATATGGATCTGTACGTAAAGTGCTCTACTACTACTCTATAGCTTGTGGCATTGCACGCATGGACTTCACTCCATTATTGGCTCTACTATAAAAGAAATTCCTCTTGACGTGTTTTTTTTGAAACAGAGGCAAAAGCTTTGCTTCATCTCATTCATAAAGAAGGAACTACTAACAAAGTTCGACGAGATCCATTACACCTCCACAAATGGAAGCAAAAAGCCTAGTCTCGTTGTATCAAATAACTCAAATGTTCTGCCCCCACAGTAACCGTCGCTGATAAACAGGCTGCTAGTGTGTGCGTGAGAGGAGCGGCTGAGTAGGCTAGCTACGTGAGAGGAGGGACTGACTAGAGCACCGAGAGTACCCACTAGGCCACTACGCAGGTGTACTTTCCCTTCATTGATAGTATAGTGATGGTTCTAGAGAATAGTAGTACCCTCCACTTCCAACTGTATCTCCTTGGCCCTGGTATTCAAGAGTTCAAAACTAGTGCACTATACTAGACTAGACTAGAAGTACAGTACATTGCACTACTAGTTGAGAAAAAGTAGTATTAGTACTGCTACAGTATGAGTACGTACTCCTCCGTCACATAATGTAAGACGTTTTTTTGACACTAGTTGGCGTGTACAAAAAATAGCAAAAACATACCCAAAATTTCTTAATCCACGCCAAAAACTACTACCTAGTGCCAAAAATTTCTTACTAGTGCTATTATTTACAGTATAATGCAATCCCATAACATTCCATAATGCTAGTACTAGTAGTAAATAATAGCCTCACCCCTTCGCTAAGGAATGATCTACAGTTGGAAGGGACGAGGCCCTGCGGTTACTACGCTCTTATCTCCTCCTCGCCAGTTCCCCTCCCCCGAAGAGAAGGCAGTTTGTCACTGCTCCCATGGATTCGCCAGGCAGTTCTCCTCCTCGTCGGGGCTGGGAGACCTTGGATGACGATCCTCTGGGAGAAATCGCACGCCGCTCCGACGTCCTCACTTTTTCAAGACGGTGCTTAAACATGCTTGGGAAAAGGCCATGCTTGTTGGTCTTCATGCATCCTCGAGGAGAAGGTTCTTCTATGGGACAATCCTTTGAACAGTCCACCGCTCCCTGGCCATGGTTGCATGTTGACTCTGCTAGAGTTGCCGATGTTGAGAGGTAGTCGGATTTTGTCCGATGAGCAGGTCAATAATGGAGTTTGATCATGTAGTACTTAGTTATTCCATTTACCCGTAATTTCTTCGCTGCCCACCATCTTATATATAGGTCTGGGTCGGTGCCAACAAATATTGGCTTGCATACCTCCGGCTGGATACCACCATCGTTTCGCACAACATCCACAGTAGTGCGGCCGTTTCGTTAGACCCCTTCTCCACCATTGGGATCGGCCTTCCGGACTGGCTGGGCTTGAATACGTATGATGATGCCTACATGAGATTGAAGAAGATAGCAATTGTGGACCCGCTGACAAAGCGACGCGGCTACGATGATTACTATCTCATCGCGGTGTTTGACATAAGGATTTCCATCAATGCAAGAGGCAGTAACGGCAGAGGCTGGCGCATGTTCGCGGCGGCAGATTTGTACCCCTACACGTTTGAAGATGCCATGCGCCATCTAGGCTGCATCTTCACTGTGACAAGCCAGAGGACTTGTTTCATCTGGTTTCCATCCTACGGTATGGGAGATTACAAACGGAATGCACAAACCATCATTTGCATCCCTAACGGTACTCAATTATTTTGCAGGGACCAGTCATCCCCTGATCAAAATAACATCACCGATCCTGGATGTGCATTTGCATCCGTGATTCGGTCTAATGTAACATCCCAAATTTCCAATTTGGAATGTTGTACATTAGATCATGACTGCATATCATATTTTATTGCCTTTTTGGTAGATCCTAGAAATTCTACACAACTCAAGGACCCACGGAGAGAGTTGGGGATTTCGTTAGTTTCATATTTTAGTTTTCTCAAATTTTGAAAAGAGGATCATTTGATTTTAATTGTTTTCTCTTCAAATATTTCTTTTATGAAAATAAAAGAGAGGGGATAAAATGACTTCCCCAAAATAAAGAAATATTGGAGGTTAGATATTAAAATCAAATAAGAATTTTATTCGGAGTTTTATTGCTATTTTATTTGAATTAGAAAAATTGCACGTTTTCAAAATTGCATTTTTTTAGGCCAAGAAAATGTTCATCTTGTTCTAAATATTTTCTTTAGACGATGAAAATTTGTTTTGGCATTTCAGATTTTTATTTTATTTTCTAGGATTTGTTTAGTTTCGGTGGATTTTAAAAAAATTGTTCGCGCGCCCGACTGGGCCAACGGCCTAGCCGAGTCGGGCCGGCCTCGCCAGCGCCTCGCCTCGCCCGATCAACTTCGACCGGGGATCCGGCCGGCGCACGCCGCCGCTGCCGCGTTCGAGGAGGACTCCTCCTCCTCGACTCGCTCCCCAAGCCGCCAGAGCACCCTCCCCTCCTTAAATACCCCACCCAGCCGCCTCTTACCACCCACCCCGCCACCCGACGCCACCGCCATCGCGCCGCCGTGCCCCGCCGCCGCGCCTCGCCATCACCCCACAGCCACCTCGCCGCCGCCCCGGAGCCCCGCCGCCGCAGCAGACCTCGCCAGAGCCGGCCCCGCCTCGCCGGAGCCTCGCCGAAGGTAGCAACCGTCACCATCGCCGATTCTTTTTTTAAACCGCTTTGTTTTTTTTAGAAACCTAGGTTTATTTTTTAATAGATTTGATCGGTTTGGTTTTTCTCGGTTTACCTAATTAGCGGACGTTCGTCTGTACGTTCATTTTATCGACCGGAGTTCACTCGTTAGTCGCAGACAGCGAACGTTCGTTCATTAGTCTGTTCGTCAGTTTTTCTTTTTCCAGGGTTTTTTCGCGATTATTTTCGATCGCGATTTTTTTCCCTGATTTTTGTTTTAGTTTATCTTTCCGCTCGTTTATCGGAATCAGGCGATTCAAGCGCCTAGATCTTCGTCCCTAAGCCCTCTTTCTGTTTAACTAACTTGAACAAGATTTTGCTACTGTAAAATTTGACTTTAGTCCAGATTAGTAAACGGATCTGTTTTCTTTTGCAGTTTGAGTTTCGTTGCTTCGTTTGATTTGATTCTTTTTGCAAACCGGAGTTCTTAAGTGGAACTTTCTGGTTAGGTCTTTTATTTGAGTTTTACCCTTCCTTCTAGTTGAGTGCTTATTGTATGCTTGTTTGTTTGCGATAGAGTACCCGGAGTGCAAAGCGTTTTACTACGAGTCTCTAGGTTTCACAGATCATCAACAAGGCAAGTAACACTTTGATCATACCTCTTTACTACCCAGTTTTATTACATTAGATCAATCCTCAAACAGTTGCATGGTTAGGATCTGATTAACATGTGGGTTTGGGGAAGTAGATGAGGTAGTACCTATTAACCTGTTTATTATCGAACCTTTGGGAGTTACTTCTACATTGCTTATATTGCTATGCTATGCTCGTAGACGTGGTTTGGTTCTAGTGACTCATGTCAGATGTGAGAGTTATTATTTAATGGTTAACTTAAGGTGGCTACTTTAATACACATCTGGGTGGGTTGCTTGAAGGCACCCTGGAGTACCCAGTGGTTGTCAGGGCACCTAGAGAATCCAATGTTGTCCTAGGATATCCCGGAGTACCCGTGTGATCATCCTACGGTCCTCCACCTAGGCTCAAAGGGATCATAAGATTATTCATTCTAGAAACTTCCGTGTGCAGCCACAAGCTATTATGGGCTCTAGCGTACTTGAGTACGTTGCAAGACCTCTTTTAGTGGTGGGCTAGCAGATGTAGGGGAAAGTAGGTGTAACTGTCCACCCAGAGTAAAGAGTTATTGTTTCAGAAAGACTGTGTCTCGATTCTTCGACCATAGATGTATTCGAGTCTTGTGGGGAAAAGTGTGCAAACCTCTACAGAGTGTACAAACTAATCATGGTTAGCCGTGTCCCCGGTTATGGACGTTTTGACTATCTAGTTCGTGGATTATCATGTTGATCTCATCGCCCTTAATATAATTTGATTGGTTTTAATGATGATGCTTAATTGGGATTGAGTTGGAGGAACCTTCTCAATGTTTAACAACCACCATGATAGTTAAATAAAATTTATTTCTTTGTTGTAGGGAAAAATTGGCTTTATGCACAACTGTTAACCATAGAGCTTTCCACCAGCCATATATGCATGTAGTGATCGCATTTATTCTGTTCATTACTCTATGTGTTACATTGCCAGCATATTCCATGTGCTGACCCATTTTGGGCTGCAACGTTCATGTTGCAGACTTTTCAGACGACGAGTAAGGTGCCATAGGTCGTTGTCTTACACTGAGTGATGTCGTTGGAGTTGATGGACTCACTTTATCTTCCAAGCCTTCCGCTGTTATCGAGTTTAGATGGCCTTAAGCCATATTTATTGTAATAAGTTCTCTTTTGAGACATTCGATGTAATAAGTGTGTCATTGCTACTCTGTTATAAATCCTCAAATACTATTGGTGTCAGCATTACTGATCCAGGGATGACACTGATGCACAGAGATCAGACTGTTTGAGGTCTGGTCTCTATAAGATGGAATCAGAGCACACGCTAAATATAGGACACGACCACTAAGCTAAAGCCCTAGATCACTACTCTCTTATCATTTCTGACTCCTCTCGTTTTCTACTCTTTAGGATGGCGGATGCAAGGAACAAGTTCACTCAACCAGATGAAGATACACCTTTTGGACGACATTTGAAGGAAGTCACTAGATACCTCAACATCGGAATACCAAGCTTCACCGGGACCTACATCGCCACTTTACCCGAAGAGGAGCGTTGGATGATTCGAGGTCAAGTTCCAGGAAGGACGTTCATGCCAGTTACTTAGCCCATAGAGTTTTCCTTTGACGCACCAACCATGGCAGCCCACATGACCATGGGACGCATTGGAGAAGTTTACCACAAGGATCTCAAGGATACTATCTACCAGATTTGTGGGCGCCGAGATGAGCAATGGGAGATGATCAGCACCAGGAAGGATAGATCTATTGCAGCTTTCATCCAAGAGTTAAACCAGCACATTCGTTGCCAGGAGAACTAGATGTGCGCAGGCATGATAGATCTGAAGAAGGCCATGACCAGGATCACGGAGCTGGAGGAAGAACTCAAGTTTACACGCGATGGACATGAGGAGGAAATGATGATACTCGTGGAGAAGAATGCCGATCTGACGAGGAAGCTAGGAGTATTCATGGGAGACCCCGTGCTAGGAGGAGAAGACGACGATTCCACTTGCCTGGAGAACTACATCATCATCGACGACACCGACTCAGACCCCGACGATAGCGATGATGACTTTGTTGATGAAGCTAGAGCAGATATCATGGAGTCTTCTAATACGTCTCCAACGTATCTATAATTTTTAATTGTTCCTTGCTATTATATTACCCATTTTGGATGTTTTATGGGCTTTATTTTACACATTTATATCATTTTTGGGACTAACCTACTAACCGGAGGCCCAGCCCGTATTGCTGTTTTTCCCTATTTCAGTATTTCGAAGAAAAGGAATATCAAACGGAGTCCAAACGGACTGAAACCTTCGGGAGCGTGATTTTATGAACGAACGTGAGCCAGAGGACTTCGAGTGCAAGTCAAGAAGCAGCCGAGGCTCCCATGAGATAGGAGGGCGCCCCCCCCCCCCCTTTAGGGCACGCCCCCCTGTCTCATGGGCCCCTCGGGCATCCACCGACATACTTCTTCCTCCTATATAAGCCTACGTACCCCCAAAACAACCAGGGGCAGGACGAAACACAAGTTCCACCACCGTAACCTTCTGTATCTGCGAGATCCCATCTTGCAGCCTTCGCCGACACTCTGTCGGAGGGGGAATCGACCATGGAGGGCCTCTACATCGACATCCTTGCCTCTCTGATGAGTTGTGAGTAGTTTACCACAGACCTACGGGTCCATAGTTTTTAGCTAGATAGCTTTTTTGAATCTCAATACAATGATCTCCCCCTCTCTTGTGGAGATCTATTCGATGTAATCTCTTTTTGCGGTGTGTTTGTCGAGATCCGATGAATTGTGGGTTTATGATCAGATTTATCTATGAATAATAATTGAATTTTCTCTGAATTCTTTTATGTATGATTGAGTTATCTTTGCAAGTCTCTTTGAATTATCAGTTTTATTTGGCCTACTAGATTGATCTTTCTTGCCATGGGAGAAGTGCTTAGCTTTGGGTTCAATCTTGTGGTGTTCTTACCCAGTGACAGAAAGGGTTGCAAGACATGTATTGTATTGTTGCCATCGAGGATAACAAGATGGGGTTTATATCATATTGCTTGAGTTTATCCCTCTACATCATGTCATCTTGCTTAATGCGTTACTCTGTTCTTATGAACTTAATACTCTAGATGCATGCTGGATAGCGGTCGATGTGTGGAGTAATAGTAGTAGATGCAGGCAGGAGTCGGTCTACTTGTTATGGATGTGATGCCTATATACATGATCATGCCTAGATAACGTCATAATTATTCGCTTTTCTATCAATTGCTCGACAGTAATTTGTTCACCCACCGTAATACTTATGCTCTCGAGTGAAGCCTCTAGTGAAACCTATGGCCCCCGGGTCTATCTCTTATCATATTTGCTTTCAATCTACTTTTATTTGCATCTTTATTTTCTGCATCTATATTATAAAATACCAAAAATATATTTATCTTATCATACTATCTCTATCAGATCTCACTTTTGCAAGTGGCCGTAAAGGGATTGACAACCCCTTTATCGCGTTGGTTGCGTGTTCTTTGTTTGTTTGTGTAGGTGCGTGGGACTTGTTGAGGAGCCTCCTACTGGATTGATACCTTGGTTCTCAAAAGCTGAGGGAAATACTTACGCTACTATTGCTGCATCACCCTCTCCTCTTTGAGGAAAACCAATGCAAGCTCAAGACGTAGCAAGAAGGATCTCTGGCACCGTTGCCGGGGAGGTCTTCGCTCAAGTCAAGACATACCAAGTACCCATGACAAACTCATCTCCCTCGCATTTACATTATTTGCCATTTGCCTCTCGTTTTCCTCTCCCCCACTTCACCCTTGCCGTTTTATTCGCCCTCTCTTTCCCAATCTCCTCTCTTTTTCGCTCGCCCGTTTTCGGTTTGCTTGTGTGTTGGATTACTTGTTGCCATGGCACAAGATAATACCAAATTATGTGATTTCTCGAACACCAATAATAATGATTTCCTTAGTACTCCAATTGCTCCTCTTAATGATGTTGGGTCTTGTGAAATCAATGCTGCTTTGTTGAATCTTGTTATGAAAGATCAATGCGCCGGCCTTCCTAGTGAAGATGCCGCACTTTGTTGATTTGTGTGATATGCAAAAGAAGAAAGATACGAATTAAAAAAAATTCAAATTGAAGTTATTTCTGTTTTCACTTAGAGATCGTGCTAAAGTTTGGTTTTCATCTTTGCCTAAAAATAGTATTGATTCTTGGAACAAGTGCAAAGATGCTTTTATCTCTAAGTATTTTCCTCCCTCTAAGATCATCACTCTTAGGAACGATATTATGAATTTTAAACAACTTGATCATGAGCATGTTGCCCAATCTTGGGAAAGAATGAAATTGATGCTTCGCAATTGCCCTACTCATGGCTTGAATTTATGGATGATTATACAAAAAAAATTATGCCGGTTTGAACTTTGCTTCTAGAAATCTCTTAGATTCAGCCGCGGGAGGCACGTTTATGGAAATCACGTTGGGAGGTGCTACAAAACTTCTTGATAATATTATGGCTAATTATTCTCAATGGCACACCGAAAGATCTTCTAGTAAAAAAGTGCATGCTATAGAGGAAATCAATGTTTTGAGTGGAAAGATGGATGAACTTATGAAATCGTTTGCTACTAAAAACACTCCTTTTGATCCCAATGATATTCCTTTGTTTTCCTTGATTGAGAATAATAATGAATCTATGGATGTAAATTTTGTTGGTAGGAATAATTTTGGAAACAATGCTTATAGAGGAAACTTTAATGCTAGACCGTTCCCTAGTAATTCCTCTAATAATTATGGAAATTCCTACAATAATTCTTATGGTAATTTCAATAAGTTGCCCTCTGATTTTTAGAATAGTGTGAAAGAATTTATGATTTCTCAAAAGAATTTTAATGCTTTGCTCGAAGAAAAATTGCTCAAAGTTGATGATTTGGCTAGGAACGTTGATAGACTTTCGCTTGATGTTGATTCTCTTAAAATTAGATATTCTCCTCCTAAGCATGATATCAATGAGTCTCTCAAAGCAATTAGGATTTCCATTGATGAGTGTAAGGAAAGAACCGCTAGATTGCGTGCTACAAAAGATAGCTTTATAAAAGCGTGTTCTTCTAGTTTCTATGAAAATAATGATGAGGATCTTAAAGTTATTGATGTGTCTCCTATTAGATCTATGTTTTGTAATATGAGTTTTGATGATTATGGTACTGATGATGAATCAACTTTGCCTAGAAGATGTCCCAAGAATTCAGAGTTATTAGATTTTGGTGCTAATTTTGGTAAACGTAAGATTACGGAAGTCACAACTTTAAATAGCATTGAACCCACTATCTAGGATTTCAAGGAATTTGATTATGATAATTGTTCTTTAGAAGTTTGTATTTCCTTATTGCAATCTGTTGTAAATTCTCCACATGCTTATAGTCAAAACAAAGCTTTTACCAAACATATTGTTGATGCCTTAATGCAATCTTATGATGAAAAACTTAATTTGGAAGTTTCTATACCTAGAAAACTTAATGATGAGTGGGAACCTACTATAAAGATTAAGATTAAAGATTATGAGTGTTTTGCTTTGTGTGATTTGGGTGCTAGTGTTTCCACGATTCCGAAAACTTTATGTGATATTCTAGGTTTCCATGATCTTGATGATTGCTCGTTAAATTTGCACCTTGCGGATTCCACCATTAAAATGCCAATGGGAAGGATCAATGATGTTCTTATTGTTGCAAATAGAAATTTGGTGCCCATTTATTTTATCGTTCTTGATATAGATTGCAATCTTTCTTGCCCTGTTATTCTTGGTAGACCTTTCCTTAGAACGATTGGCGCGATTATTGACATGAAGGAAGAGAATATTAGATTCCAAATTCCATTAAGGAAAGGCATGGAGCACTTTCCAAGAAATAAAGTCAAATTACCTTATGAATCTATCATGCGGGCTACTTATGAATCAAGTGCCAAAGATGGCACTCGTTAGATCTATCTTCGCTTTTATGCCTAGCTAGGGGCGTAAAACGATAGCACTAGTTGGGAGGCAACCCAATTTTCTTTGTGTTCTTTGTTTTTGTTACTGTTTAGTTTAAATTTTGTTTCTACCTTCTGTTTAGATGTGTTTTTAGCTTTTAATTAGTGTTTGTGCCAAGTAGAACCTATAGGATAAACTATGATGATAGTTGATTTGATTCTGCTGAAAAACAGAAACTTTGCGCTCACAAGAAACAATTCAATAAAACACAGAAACGTGATTTTTCATTGATTATTTTTGATGCTAATCAATAGACAAATTTTCCAGTACGTCCTATTTTTGTAGGACTTTTAGAGTTCCATAAGTTTGCGTTAGTTACAGATTGCTACAGACTGTTCTGTTTTTGACAGATTCTGTTTTTCGTGTGTTGTTTGCTTATTTTGATGCATCTATGGCTAGTAAAATAGTTTATAAACCATAGAGAAGTTGGAATACAGTAGGTTTAACACCAAAATAAATAAAGAGTGAGTTCATTACAGTACCTTATGTGGTGGTTTTGTTTTCTTTCACTAACGGAGCTTATAAGATTTCCTGTTGAGTTTTGTGTTGTGAAGTTTTCAAGTTTTGGGTAAAGCTTTTATGGACTATGGAATAAGGAGTGGCAAGAGCCTAAGCTTGGGGATGCCCAAGGCACCCCAAGATATTCAAGGATAGCCAAAATCCTAAGCTTGGGGATGCCCCGGGAAGGCATCCCCTCCTTCGTCTTCGTTCATTGGTAACTTTACTTTGAGCTATATTTTTATTCACCACATGATATGTGTTTTGCTTGGAGAGTCGTGTATTATATTAGTCTTTGCTTTTTAGTTTACCACAATCATCCTTGCTGTACACACCTTTTTGTATAAGCCTATTTGATTAGAATTTGCTAGAATACTCTATGTGCTTCACTTATATCTTTTGAGCTTGATAGTTTTTGCTCTAGTGCTTCACTTATATCTTTTAGAGCACGGTGGTGTCTTAATTTTGGAGAAATTTCTAGTCTCTCATGCTTCACTTATATTATTTTGAGAGTCTTTTAGAACAGCATGGTATTTTCTTGGGTTACAAATTTGGTCCTAGAATAATGAGCATCCAAGTTGGGTATAATAAAAACTATCATACAAATTGAATTGGATTCTATGATCAATTTGTTGCTTGATAATTGTTTTGAGATATAAAGGTAGTAATGTTAGAGTCATGCTAGTGGATAATTATGAAATTGAGAAATACTTTTGTTGAAGTTGGCAAGTCCCATAGCATGCACGTATGGTAAAAGTTGTGTGACAAATTTGTTGCATGAGGTGCTCTTTTGAGTGTCTTCCTTATGAGTGGCAGTCGGGGACGAGCGATGGAATTTTTTCCTTCCAACCTATCCATCTTGGGTCATGCGTAGTAGTACTTTGCTTCGAGGGCGAAGTAGATTTTTGCAATAAGTATATGAGTTCTTTATGACTAATGTGAGTCCATGGATATACGCACACTCATCCTTCCACTTTGCTAGCTTTTCTTATTACCGCGAAACTCTCGCCGGTATTGAACCCATTATTTACCTTCCTCAAAACAGCCACCATACCTACCTATTATGGCATTTCCATAGCCATTCCGAGATATATTGCCATGCAACTTTCCATCGTTCAGTTTATTATGACATGTTTCATCATTGTCATATTGCTCTTTGCATGATCATGTAGTTGACATCGTATTTGTGGCAAAGCCACCTTCATAATTTTCATACATGTCGCTCTTGATTCATTGCATATCCCGGTACACCACCGGAGGCATTCACATAGAGTCATATCTTGTTCTAGCTTTGAGTTGTAATTCTTGAGTTGTAAATCCATAAAAGTGTGATCATCTTCATTATTAGAGCATTGTCCTAGTGAGGAAAGGATGATGAAGACTATGATTCCCCCACAAGTCGGGATGAGACTTCGGACTTTAGAAAAATAAAAGAGGCCAAAGAAGCCCACCAAAAAGAAAAAAAGAAAAATAAAAAAAATAAAAAGGAAAAATAAAAAAACAAAAGAAGAGAAAAAGAAAAGAAAAAAATATAAAATGAGAGAAAAAGAGAGAAGGGACAATTGCTACTATCTCCTTTTCCACACTTGTGCTTCAAAATAGCACCATGATCTTCATGATAGAGAGTCTCATATGTTGTCACTTTCATATACTAGTGGGAATTTTTCTTTATAGAACTTGGCTTGTATATTCCAATGATGGGCTTCCTCAAAGTGCCATAGGTCTTCGTGAGCAAGCAAGTTGGATGCACACCCACTTAGTTTCTTTTGTTGAGCTTTCATATATTTATAGCTCTAGTGCATATGTTTTTTTGATAGAAAGACTGTAAGGGACCCCCCTACAGTATATTTGATGCAACAAACCCAAATTGCAAGTACCGTGCCTTGAACCTGGGTGGGTGGGAAGACATCAGCCCCTTCCTACCACTAGGCTATGCCTTAGTCTGCATATGTTGCATGGCAATCCCTACTCACTCACATTGATATCTATTGATGGGCATCTCCATAGCCCGTTGATACGCCTAGTTGATGTGAGGCTATCTTCTCCCACTTTTTGTCCTTACAACCACCACCATTTGCCACCATAGTGCTATGTCCATGGCTTGCGCTCATGTATTGCGTAAGAGTTGAAAAAGCTGAAGCGCGTTAAAAAGTATGAACCAATTGCTCAGCTCGTCATCGGGGTTGTACATGATGGGAGTATTTTGTGTAATGGAAATGAAGCATGGCCTAACTATATGATTTTGTAGGGATAAGCTTTCTTTGACTATGCTATTTTGGTAGGAGATGATTATTTGTTAGTATGCTTTGAAGCATTATTATTTTTATGTTTTATAAGATTTTATCTTGAATCATTTGGATCTGAATATTCATGCCACATTAAAGAAAACTACATTGAGAATTATGCTAGGTAGCATTCCACATCAAAAATTTCTTTTTTATCATTTACCTACTCGAGGACGAGTAGGAATTAAGCTTGGGGATGCTTGATACGTCTCCAACGTATCTATAATTTTTGATTGTTCCATGCTATTATATTACCCCTTTTGGATGTTTATGGGCTTTATTTTACACATTTATATCATTTTTGGGACTAACCTACTAACTGGAGGCCCAGCCCGTATTGTTGTTTTTTTGCCTATTTCAGTATTTCGAAGAAAAGGAATATCAAACGGAGTCCAAACGGACTGGAACCTTCGGGAGCGTGATTTTTGGAACGAACGTGATCCAGAGGACTTGGAGTCCAAGTCAAGAAGCAGCCGAGGCTACCACGAGATAGGAGGGCGCCCCCCTGTAGGGCACGCCCCCCTATCTCATGGGCCCCTCGGGCGTCCATCGACGTACTTCTTCCTCCTATATAAGCCTACGTACCCCGAAAACATCCAGGGGCAGGACGAAACACAGTTCCCACAACGGTAACCTTCTGTATCTGTGAGATCCCATCTTGGAGCCTTCGCCGGCACTCTGTCGGAAGGTGAATCGACCATGGAGGCCTCTACATCAACATCCTTGCCTCTCTGATGTGTTGTGAGTAGTTTACCACAGATCTACGAGTCCATAGTTATTAGCTAGATGGCTTCTTCTCTCTTTTTGGATCTCAATACAATGATCTCCCCCTCTCTTGTGGAGATCTATTCGATGTAATCTCTTTTTGCGGTGTGTTTGTCGAGATCCGATGAATTGTGGGTTTATGATCAGATTTATCTATGAATAATAATTGAATCTTCTCTGAATTCTTTTATGTATGATTGAGTTATCTTTGCAAGTCTCTTCGAATTATCAGTTTGGTTTGGCCTACTAGATTGATCTTTCTTGCCATGGGAGAAGTGCTTAGCTTTGGGTTCAATCTTGCGGTGTTCTTACCCAGTGACAGAAAGGGTTGCAAGACACTTATTGTATTGTTTCCATCTTGGATAACAAGATGGGGTTTATATCATATTCCTTGAGTTTATCCCTCTACATCATGTCATCTTGCTTAATGCGTTACTCTGTTCTTATGAACTTAATACTCTAGATGCATGCTGGATAGCGGTCGATGTGTGGAGTAATAGTAGTAGATGTAGGCAGGAGTCGGTCTACTTGTTATGGATGTGATGCCTATATACATGATCATGCCTAGATAACGTCATAATTATTCGCTTTTCTATCAATTGCTCGACAGTAATTTGTTCACCCACCGTAATACTTATGCTCTCGAGAGAAGCCTCTAGCGAAACCTATGGCCCCCGGGTCTATCTCTTATCAAATTTGCTTTCAATCTACTTTTATTTGCATCTTTATTTTCTGCATCTATATTATAAAATACCAAAAATATATTTATCTTATCATACTATCTCTATCAGATCTCACTTTTGCAAGTGGCCGTGAAGGGATTGACACCCCCTTTATCGCATTGGTTGCGAGTTCTTTGTTTGTTTGTGTAGGTGCGTGGGACTTGTTGAGGAGTCTCCTACTGGATTGATACCTTGGTTCTCAAAAACTGAGGGAAATACTTATGCTACTATTGCTGCATCACCTTCTCCTCTTCGAGGAAAACGAACGCCAAGATCAAGACATAGCATCTTCCACCGATCAATTTTTCTAGTCGACCACCATATCAGTAGTAGTATTCCCCCATGTATATAGTATAGTCCGAGCAGTTTTGTAATGATAGTTAGACTGATGTATGCCCATGTTTCAATTGATTGAAGTGATATGTTTGTGTTTGTCTCATGTGCATATGGGTAGTGTTTTCCCTCTAGGTCTCATTCTATTCTGTTTTCTCATCTTTTCTAAACCCGTCAGATGCCTCCAAGACGCGACAATGGATTTTCTTTCCCACCGGAGCTCACTCAATTGATCCAGCAACAGAATGCATTGATGCAGATACTAGTCCAGAATCAGAATCAGGGGAACAACAACAACAACCCACCACCACCACCACCTGTTGACCACTTAGCCCGTTTTCTAAGGCTAAATACGCCAGTGTTCTCTAGTAGCACCAAGCCGATTGTTGTAGATGATTGGCTCCGCAAGATTGGAAGGGAGTTGACAACTGCAGGATGCACAGATGCGGAGAGAGTGTGTTTTTCCGCACATCAGTTTGATGGACCCGCAGCATCATGGTGGGAGAATTTCACGGCCACTTACCCTGTCGACACTATCACATGGGACCAGTTCTAGCAGGCTTTTCGTACTGCCCATGTTTCAGTAGGAGCTATGGACATGAAGAAGCGCGAGTTTAGCAACTTGCGCCAAGGAGGACGCACAGTGGGCCAGTATGTGGATGATTTTAGTAAGTTAGCACGTTATGCCCCAGATGACGTCGCTACAGATGCAGCTAAGCAGGAGAAGTTTCTGGAAGTACTAAATGATGAGCTGAGCATGTAGTTGATGGTGGCAACCTTTAACAACTACCAGGTTGGTAGACAGAGCTCTCGTGATTGAAGGGAAGCAGCAGCAGATTGACAACCGCAAGAGGAAGTATGGACAAGGGAAGTACAATTCTGGAGCTCAGCAGAGACCCCGTTTTACCCCGAACTCGGGAGGACCCCTGCAACATAACCATGGATGCCACAATCACAATGGTGGGAGTTCGCATAACCATAGTGGCCCCAGGAATGGGAATGGTAATGGAGGAAGCAACGGTCAGAAGCGTTCCAACCCAGCAACGCCCACCAAGAAGGATCTAAGTCACATTACTTGTTTCAAGTGCGGGAATAATGGACATTACGCCATGGAGTGTTCTGAAGCAAAGAATGGAAATGGCAATGGAAGCTCTGGGAAGAAGCCCAACCCTTTCAACAGGGGACAAGTGAACCATGTTAGCATGGAGGAGGTTGAAGCGCAGCCAGATGTAGTAATAGGTAAGTTTTTGGTTAAGTCATTTACTGTAATCGTTCTTTTTGATACTGGTGCATCGCATTCATACATATCAAGGGGATTTGTGGATAAGTATAAACTGCCCACCAAAGTTCTTAGAACACCTATGTTAGTAAGCTCTCCAGGAGAGGAGCATATGGCAAGCCAAGGATGTTTCCAAATGCCTTTGACCATAGGTAGGCATGTTTTCCCCTCAGACCTAATAATTTTGGAGTCGCAAGGTTTGGATGTGATTTTGGGTATGGATTGGTTATCGATGTATGGTGGGAACATCGATTGCGCCAGTAAGTCGATTATGCTTACCACCCCAGAAGGAAGGAGGATTAAGTATGTATCCCGGCATGTGCCAAAGAGGACTCAAGTGAATTCCTTATCAGGAGTTGTACAGGAGGAAGTACCAGCGGTGAAGGATTTCCCTAATGTATTTCCAGAAGAGTTGCCAGGCATGCCACCGGATAGAGACATCGAGTTTCTGATTAAGCTTTTTCCAGGCACATGGCCAATGTCTAAGAGATCGTACAGGATGCCCGCAAAGGATTTGGAGGAAATTAAGAAGCAGATTAAGGAGTTACTGGATAAAGGCTATATTCTCCCAAGTTCGTTACCTTGGGGATAACCGGTGCTTCTAGTGGAGAAGAAGGATGGATCATTGAGGATGGTTGTTGATTATCGTGGATTGAATGAAGTAACAATCAAGAACAAGTACCCATTGCCGATGATCAATGATCTGTTTGACCAATTGCAAGGAGCTAAAGTATTTTCCAAGATCGATCTACGATCAGGATACCACTAGCTGAAGATTCGAGAGCAGGATATACCTAAGACAGCTTTTACCACGAGGTACGGGCTATATGAGTATACCGTTATGTCATTTGGACAGACTAACACACCTGCCTATTTTATGAACATGATGAACAAGGTGTTTATGGAGTTTTTGGATAAGTTTGTCGTGGTGTTCATTGATGATATTCTACTCTACTCAAAGAATGAATAGGAGCATAAGGAGCATTTGCGGTTGGTACTTGGGAAGGTCAGAGAACATCAGCTATATGCCAATTTCAGCAAGTGTGAGTTTTGGTTGAAGGAAGTTGGATTCCTTGGAAATGTTATATCCAGAGAAGGAATAGCAGTAGACCCCACCAAGGTTGTCACAATGACAAATTGGGAAGCACCCACGTCAGTTGGAGAGATCCAGAGTTTTCTTGGACTCGCAGGATACTACCGGAGGTTCATTGAGAATTTCTCGAAGATTGCAAAGCCCATGACGGAGTTGTTGAAGAAGGACACCAAGTTCAAATGGACTGAGGAATGTGAGGCCAGTTTTCAAGAGTTGAAGAAACGCTTGGTTACAGCTGCTCTGTTGATTCTTCGAGATCAACACAAGGATTATCAGGTGTATTGCAATGCTTCTCGTCGAGGACTTGGAGCAGTGCTTATGCAGGAGGGAAGAGTTGTTTCATATGCCTCACGATAGCTTAAACCCCATGAGTTGAATTATGCTACACACGATTTGGAGTTAGCAGACGTAGTGCAAGCGTTGATGACGTGGAGACACTTTCTCATCAGAAACCATTGTGAGGTGTACACGGATCACAAGAGTTTGAAGTATATCTTCACGCAGAAGAAGTTGAATCTCAGGCAGAGGAGATGGTTGGAGCTCATCAAGGATTATGATATGAGGTTGCATTATCATCCCGGAAAGGCCAACATAGTAGCTGATGCATTGAGTTGCAAGAGCCATGTCAATACGCTCATTACCAGAGAGTTACCCAAGGAGTTAGCAGAGGACCTTCGTGAGCTATGTTTGGAAATAGTTCCAAGAGGTTATGTAGCAGCATTGGAAATTCAGTCTACTTTGATGGAGAAGATCAGAGAAGCTCAGAAGACGGACAAGGAGATTGCCGAGATAAAGGAAAGGATGAGCAAAGGAAAAGCTAAGGGATTTCATGAGGATGAGCACGATACCTTATGGTTTGAGGACCGCGTATATGTGCCAAATGATCCGGAGATCAGGAAGTTGATTCTGCAGGAGGCCCATGATTCGATGTATTTGATTCACCCAGGAAATGCCAAGATGTATCTGGATTTGAAGGATAGTTTTTGGTGGACCGGAATGAAGAAGGATATTGCAGAGTATGTAGCAGTTTGTGATGTATGTCAGAGAGTGAAGGCAGAGCATCAGAAGCCAGCAGGATTGCTACAGCCATTGCTGATACCCGAATGGAAGTGGGATAAGCTAGGCCTGGATTTTATTACGGGATTACCTAGGACTCGTTCAGGCTATGACTCTATATGGGTTGTAGTTGATCGTTTGACGAAGGTAGCACATTTCATCCCAGTAAAGACCACTTACACCAGTGCTAAGTTGGCAAAGATATATATGACCAGGATTGTATGTCTGCATGAAGTTCCGAGGACCATTGTATCAGATAGAGGAACCAAGTTTACCTCAATGTTCTGGAATCAGTTACATGAAACTTTGGGTACCAGGCTAGAGTTCTGTACAGCCTTTCATCCACAGACAGATGGACAGACCGAGAGAGTTAATCAGATTCTGGAAGACATGTTGAGAGCTTGTGTGCTGGATTATGGATCTAGTTGGGAAGACAGTTTGCCATATGCAGAGTTCTCTTACAACAACAACTATCAAGCTAGTTTAAAGATGGCCCCTTTTGAAGCTTTGTACGGAAGGAGGTGCAGGACACCGTTGTTATGGGATGAAGTTGGAGACTGTCAGTTCTTTGGACCAGATTTGATTAAAGAGTCTGAAGAGAAGGTTAAGCTGATTTGCGATAGACTCAAAGTAGCCTAGTCCAGGCAGAAGAGCTACACGGATTCTAAACGCAAGGATACAGTTTACGAAGTCAGAGACCGAGTATATCTTCGTGTGTCCCCACTTCGAGGAGTTCAGCATTTTGGAGTTAAGGGAAAGCTAGCACCACGATTTGTGGGACCATACAAAGTTTTGGAACGTATGGGAGAAGTTGCTTACAAATTGGAATTGCCCGACAAATTTTCAAGAGTTCACGATGTGTTCCACGTTTCCCAGTTGAAAAAGTGCCACACAGAGATGGCTGATATCCCTCTGAGAGATATAGTGCCACTGGAGGCGATTCAGTTGGATAGAGATTGGACCTCCGAGGAGAAACCAGTGAAGATCCTCGAGTTTGCCAGCCGAGTCACACGTAGCAAGGTTATCAAATTCTATAAAGTTCAGCGAGCCACCATACCGAGGATGAAGCCACTTGGGAACGAGAGGAAGACCTACGGAAGGACCAGCCTTACCTATTTTCTAGCCAACCCGAATCTCGAGGGCGAGATTCATCTTAAGGGGGGTAGGTTTGTAACATCCCAAATTTCCAATTTGGAATGTTGTACATTAGATCATCATTGCATATCATAATTTATTGCCTTTTTGGTAGATCCTAGAAATACTACGCAACTCAAGGACCCACGGAGAGAGTTGGGGATTTTGTTAGTTTCATATTTGAGTTTTCTCAAAATTTTAAAAGAGGATCATTTGATTTTAATTATTTTCTCTTCAAATATTTCTGTTATGAAAATAAAAGAGAGGGGATAAAATGACTTACCAAAAATAAAGAAATATTGGAGGTTAAATATTAAAATCAAATAAGAATTTTATTCGGAGATTTATTGCTATTTTATTTGAATTAGAAAAATTGAACGTTTTCAAAATTGCCTTTTTTAGGCCAAGAAAATGTTCATCTTGTTCTAAATATTTTATTTAGACGGTGAAAATTTGTTTTGGCATTTTTAGATTTTTATTTTATTTTCTAGCATTTGTTTAGTTTCAGTGGATTTTAAAAAAATGTTCGCGCACCCGATTGGGCGAGCGGCCCAGCCGAGCCGGGCCGGCCTCGCCAGCGCCCCGCCTCGCCCGACCGACTCCGACCGGGAGTCCGGCCGGCGCA
>NC_057801.1:716654699-716677335 GCF_018294505.1 Triticum aestivum
AAGGCACCGTCGCGCCGCCGTGCCCCGCCACCATGCCTCGCCGTCGCCCCACAACCACCTCGCCGCCTCCCCGGAGCCCCGCCGCCGCAGCAGACCCCACCGGAGCCGTCCCTGCCTCACCGGAGCCTCGCCGGAGGTAGCAACCATCGCTGCCGCCGATTCAGTTTTTTTTAAACCGCTCGGTTTTTTTAGAAACCTTGATTTATTTTTTTATAGATTTGATTGGGTTGGCTTTTCTTGGTTTACCTAATTAGCGGACGTTCGTTCGTACGTTTGTTTTATCGAACGGAGTTCACTCGTTAGCCGCAGATAGTGAACGTTTGTTCGTTAGTCTGTTCGTCAGTTTTTCTTTTTCTAGGGTTTTTCCGCGATTATTTTCGATCGAGATTTCTGCCCTGAATTTTGTTTTAGTTTATCTTTTTGCTCATTTATCAGAATTAGGCAATTCAAGCGCCTAGATCTTTGTCTCGAAGCCATCTTTCTGTTTAATCAACTTGAACAAGATTTTGCTACTGTAAAATTTGACTTTAGTCCAGATTAGTAAATGAATCTTGTTTCTTTCATAGTTTGAGTTTCGTTGCTTCGTTTGATTTGATTCTTTTTGCAAAGTGGAGTTCTTAAGTTCAACTTTCTGGTTAGATCTTTTATTTCAGTTTTACCTGTGCTTCTAGTTGAGTGCTTATTGTATGCTTGTTTGTTTGCGATAGAGTACCCGGAGTGCGAAGCGTGCTACTACGAGTCTCTAGGTTTCACGGATCATTGGCAAGGCAAGTAACACTTTGATCATACCTCTTTACTACCCAGTTTTATTGCATTAGATCAATCCTCAAACAGTTGCATGGTTAGGATCTGATTAGCATGTGGGTTTCGGGAAGTAGATGAGGTAGTACCTATTGACCTGTTTATTATCAAACCTTTGGGAGTTACTTCTATGTTGCTTATATTGCTATGCTATGCTCGTAGATGTGGTTTGGTTTGAGTGATTCATGTCAGATGTGAGAGTTATTATTTAATTGTTAACTTAAGGTGGCTACTATAATACACATCTGGGTAGATTGCTTGAAGGCACCCTAGAGTACCAAGTGGTTGTCAGGACACCTGGAGAATCCAGTGTTGTCCTAGGATATCCCCGAGTACCCGTGGGATCATCCTACAGTCCGCCACCTAGGCTCAAAGGGATCATAAGATTATTCATGCTAGAAACTTCCGTGTGCAGCCACAAGCTATTGCGGGCTCTAGCGTAGTTGAGTATGTTGCAAGACCTCTTTCAGTGGTGTGCTAGCAGATGTAGGGGAAAGTAGGTGTAACTGTCCACCCAGAGTAAAGAGTTATTGTTTCAGAAAGACTGTGTCTCGATTCTCCGACCATGGATGTATTCGAGTCTTGTGGGGAAAAGTGTGCAAACCTCTACAGAGTGTACAAGCTAATCATGGTTAGTCGTGTCCCCGGTTTTGGACGTTTTGAGTATCTAGTTCTTGGATTATCATGTTGATCTCATCACCCTTAATATAATTGGATTGGATTTAATGATGATTCTTAATTGGGATTGAGTTGGAGGAACCTTCTCAATGTTTAACAACCACCATGATAGTTAAATAAAATGTATTCCTTTGTTGTAGGGAAAAATTGGCTTTATGCAAAACTGTTAACCATAGAGCTTTCCACCAGCCTTATATGCATGTAGTGATAGCATTTATTCTGTTCATTACTCTATGTGTTACATTGCCAGCATATTCCATGTGCTAACCCATTTTGGGCTGCAACGTTCATGTTGCAGACTTTTCAGACGACAAGTAAGGTGCCATAGGTCCTTGTCTTACACTCAGTGATGTCGTTGGAGTTGATGGACTCACTTTCTCTTCCAAGCCTTTCGCTGTTATTGATTTTAGATGGCCTTAAGCCATATTTATTGTAATAAGTTCTCTTCTAAGACATTCAATGTAATAAATGTGTGATTGCTACTCTGTTATAAATCCTCATGTACTATGCGTGTCAGCATTATCGATCCAAGTATGACACGAATGCATAGAGATCAGACTGTTTGAGGTCTGGTTGCTACATCTAACCTGGAACCTTGTAACTGACTTTGGCATATTGGGATCAACCATCTTAGCAGTTGTTACCCATGGTACCATTGATGTGCAACATGGTCACACAATCTACCAAGATCGGACCGTCACCTACTACCCAGGTATTCCATTTTTTAACCCTCTCGCCTTCTCTTTCATTGTTGTACTAGTAGTATACTTACTAGTACTAGTAGGAGTACTTTTTACCTTGGAGGACGCATATAGCTAGCTAGGCCCTTGAAGACTTGAACCCACTAGCTGCCACCATTTTTGTTTTTCCATGTCTTATTATCTCATCCATGTAGCCAAGAGTGGCTATATATAAAGCCGGTTATTTTACTTGCTCTATACCAGAGTAGTACTATTTGCTGCACTGTATTACTGATCGCCATATTTGAGCTAACATTATTATGCATGGACCTTGACTATGTATGTCACCATGTGTCCAGATCTGAGATGTCGCATGTACCAGATGAACGGCGCTGAGTTCGACCCCCGTGATGCTACGTGGGTGCCGAGGAACACTCTTGGAGAGTACTCGCTTTTCATTGGGGACAGCTACCCCATTGTGAGGCGGATGCCACCTTGCACGACACGGAAGGCCTGTCGTCCATGAAGCATGCTCGTGTCTTCAGTGTGCACTGCCGGATGAACGACATGCTATCCCTGATTTATGCCGCTTCAGCTTGGATGAGTCTCCATCGTGTGGAACCGGACTAGAAAGGTGCAACAGTGATTCCCGTTGCCCACCACTATGGATCATGCCATCCATGAAGAACACCTGGGACTAGAACCTGGAGGAGAATATGTAGCCATCTATAACGTGTAAGTGGAGTATGGTAAATTGTGAACGGTAGCGCTGTGAATATATGTAGACTAGTCGTGCACAAATTTATCACATGAATTGGAGATGAACTTGTGTGGCATACTAGCATTTTTCCTTTAGAATTTATTACTAGTAAATGTGTTATGTGTACGTGCAACTTGTGCGGTTGTTGCACGGGCTCCAACATGCTCTTTGAGAAAAAAAAGGTGGCAAAGCTTTAGATATACGTGATGTGGCGGCATCATACAGTAGCATTGTTCGCTATAGTTGTAGTAGTACACTCCTACTAGGACAACAACTCCTATAAAACCTTGCGCTTGACTCTTTGCCTCTTCGGGAGGTTCAACAGTTCGTACTTGTGTGAACCTTGCACTTGGCTCTTGCCTCTTCGAAAGGTCCAATAATGATGATACTACAGTACAATATGCTTCTGGCAATCTGACACCGATTGAACTGCTGCACGTCCACCGCGAGGGCGAGGGCGAGGGTGAGGGAGAGGGAGAGGGATAGGGCCCTGTAGTCAAAACCCTCTCCTGGTCCTGCAAATCACCACGCGCGTGGGCGAGGGGGAGGCGTAGTAAGCAAGCTTCTCCTCGTTCGGTGAGTTGACGGGGCACATCAAAGCAGTACTAGTACTACTACCTCCGTCCTGGTTTATTAGTCCTCTATGTAATTTGTGCTAAATTTTAACTGAAGATTTAACTGATAAAATGTTAGTGCATGTTAAGAAAAATTATATCTTTGGATTCGTATTTGAACATAGTTTTCAATTATCTAGTTCTCTGTGACACGCATGAACATTTTGTTAGTTAAATTCATGGTCAAAAATTGGCACATATTACAATGAGGACCAATAAACCAGGACGGAGGTAGTAGTCCACACTGCGTCCTTTCTGATTAATATGGCTTAATTTGAAATGAGAAAAATACACTGGTGGTCAACGTATGTAACAATACTCTCTTTACGGTCACTATATATAGTTTTGCGGTGATTATACGATCACTAGCTCATCGTAGAGCACCGTATTGCACCCTACTGACCGGCCACATAGTCGACGTGGCACTTTGTTGACTGGTTAAATTGTCACCTGTTTTCTAGGTCCCACCTGTTAGTTGGCAGAGCAAAGAAATCAGTTAAACAAAACTTTACGCAGGCGCGACAGGAGTCCAACCCTTGCGCGCGAACCACCCTGGCTGTGTATGTGAGTGCATGCACGTGTACTCCCTTGGTCTTCCAACAAAGAGTGTACATCGGCTAAAAAATAAAGAGTGTAGTACATGATGTACACCTACACTTCCAATGCATTTAGCCTTTAATCTAAGTCGATATTGATTGACTAATGCTACAACTTGTGCTCTAGGTATAGGCTACATGTCTATCCTTAATTACAGCATGCAACGGCCTTCATTTAATCTTCTTCTCTCAATGGTCGCATGCACACATAAGTCTGCTACTTTTGGGCGTTAATTATGCCCTGGTCAATGTGTAAATCTCTAAATGTACAGTCTTTCATGGACGTAGAGAGTAGGTTGAGCACTTGAGTGTGAGCGTGTGTGTTGCGTCGTGTGCTGTGTGTCGCATTGGTGCGTGAGTGTTGCGTGCATCCATGTGTACGTGAGTGTTGCATGTTGCATGCATGCATGCATGCATGGGGCTTACTCCCTCCCATTGACATGTTCATATTTCAATCTTCCTCTATTCCCTTCATATGGTGATACT
The DNA here is from genome assembly GCF_018294505.1 of Triticum aestivum. Taxonomy (NCBI): domain Eukaryota; kingdom Viridiplantae; phylum Streptophyta; class Magnoliopsida; order Poales; family Poaceae; genus Triticum; species Triticum aestivum. The sequence goes on from NC_057801.1 coordinate 716,659,315, forward strand.
CCCTCTGTTACCAATTACGGAGTAAAAGCCCCCCTATGTTCCCAAATACAGAGTATTTGTCTCTCTATAGATTTCAACAAGTGACTAGGTACGGAGCAAAATGAGTGAAGTGAGTGTAGAGGCATAGGGATAATGTAGAAAGGAAGTCTTCGCGATCCATTATTCCCCATCTTGGTTAGAGAGAACTATTCAACTAGTCTTCGCAGTGAAGTGACAATACACGCTGTAGCAGATTGGACACGTAATTAATAAGCTGAACCAATGTGTTGGTGTTACTAAATCAGCCTTACCCAGTACTGCCATCATGTTTGCCAGTAGAGCACGCTTCCGCAAAGACGCCTACGCACCTCTGTCCTCCATTAGCTGACATATGGGCCCTCTTGTGGTAGACCCACATGTCATCGGTGTAACTATTTACACTCCGAAGGATGGTATATCCTGGTAGTAGTACTAGTAGAATTGAGATTGAATGCACTTTCTTCCCTATCTTCCACTCTTCTTCCTCCTCTCTTCTTATTCCTCCTCTCTTCCCCATCGCCGGCCGCACACCATTTACCCCCGCTCACTGCTCGCCTGCCCGCGCCATCTTCCTTGGTAGCTCGCGCGTACCATATCCCCCCGCTCACTACTCGGCCACACGAGGAGAAGCTTCTTCGCCCGCATGCCCGAATCCACTTCCCCTCTGGCTCGCAGGCACCGAAAACCCCAATGGTAGAACCACTGACACGTAGAGCCGTGATTGGAATTCCCTCCCCGATGTTCTCTTGGAGCAGATCTATAATCGTATGGACCTACTCAGCACCGTCCGTCTGCCCGCATGCTCGGTGTCTTTGTACCGTCTACTCGTCTGCAACCGGCTGGCTCTTTTCAAGACACCCTGCTTGCTGATGCCCGATCCTCGCAGGTGGCCCAGACACGGACTTGATGATCCTACGGAGGTTGTCGCGGTTCCCCTCGATATGCAACCACTACCCGTCCACCTGTTCTTCATGCGCGACCACTACTGGGCGGGCATGAAGGCCAACTGGATCGTCCTCATCCACCAATCCGGTAGTCCGTGGTGTCTCGTGGATATCTACACCCAGCGAGAGATCACCCTTCCATCATTGGATATCGCTGCCATCGAGCCTCGTGGCCCGCCGGATACTCCTGCCTACTACGCACGAGACGCGTCAAGATTTTGGCTCGACCTCTATTTGCTGAAAGTTGTAATCTGCGAAGTGCCCACACCATCAGAAGACTACATGGATTACAAGCTCATTGCCTTGTTCAACATGGGATTAGTCTATCTGGAATCCGGTCGCCATACATGGTTATGGCTCATCGTCAATCCTGTTGAGGCAACATTTCTGTCTGATGCTATAGTGCATGTGTTGGGGAACGTAGTAATTTCAAAAAACTTTCCTATGCACACGCAAGATCATGGTGATGCATAGCAACGAGAGGGGAGAGTGTTGTCCATGCACCCTCGTAGACCGATAGCGGAAGCGTTATAACAACGCAGTTGATTTAGTCATACGTCTTCACGGCCCGATCGATCAAGCACCGAAACTACGACACCTTTGAGTTCTAGCACACGTTCAGCTCGATGACGATCCCCGGACTCCGATCCAGCAAAGTGTCGGGGAAGAGTTCTGTCAGCACGACGGCGTGGTGACGATCTTGATGTTCTATCGTCGCAGGGCTTCGCTTAAGCACCGCTACAGTATTATCGAGGTGGACTATGGTGGAGGGGGGCACCGCACACGACTAAGAGATCCAAGGGATCAATTGTTGTTTCTATGGGGTGCCCCCTCCTTCATATATAAAGGAGTGGAGGATGGGCCGGCCAAGGGGGGTGGCGCGCCCAAGGGGGGAGTCCAACTCCCACCGGGAGTAGGACTCCACCTTTTCCTATTAGGAGTAGGAGAGGGAAGGAATAGGAAGCAGGGAGGAAGGAAATGGGGGGCCGCCCCCACTCCCATTTTGGATTGGGCTTGGGGGGCGGGCCCCCTCCCTTGCTCCTTTCCCCTCCTTTCCACTAAGGCCCAATAAGGCCCATATACCTCCCGGGGGGTTCCGATAACCTCCCGGTGATCCGGTATTGTCCCAATCTCACCCGGAACCTTTCCGGTGTCCAAATATAGTTGTCCAATATATCGATCTTTATGTCTCGACCATTTTGAGACTCCTCGTCAAGTCCGTGAGCCGGAAATCCAAACAACCTTCGGTACATCAAAATATATAAACTCGTAATGAAACTGTCATCGTAACGTTAAGCGTGCGGACCCTATGGGTTCGAGAACAATGTAGACATGACCGAGACACATCTCCGGTCAATAACCAATAGCGGAACCTGGATGCTCATATTGGCTCCCACATATTCTACGAAGATCTTTATCGGTCAGACCGCATAACAACATACATTGTTCCCTTTGTCATCGGTACGTTACTTGCCCGAGATTCGATCGTCGGTATCTCAATACCTAGTTCAATCTCGTTACCGGCAAGTCTTTTTACTCGTTCCATAATACATCATCTCACAACTAACTCATTAGTTGTAATGCTTGCAAGGCTTAAGTGATGTGCATTACCGAGAGGGCCCAGAGATACCTCTCCGACAATCGGAGTGACAAATCCTAATCTCGAAATACGCCAACCCAACATGTACCTTTGGAGACACCTGTAGAGCTCCTTTATAATCACCCAGTTACGTTGTGACGTTTGGTAGCACACAAAGTGTTCCTCCGGTAAATGGGAGTTGCATAATCTCATAGTCATAGGAACATGTATAAGTCATGAAGAAAGAAATAGCAATATACTAAACGATCATGTGCTAAGCTAACGGAATGGGTCATGTCAATCACATCATTCTCCTAATGATGTGATCCCCTTAATCAAATGACAACACATGTCTATGGTTAGGAAACATAACCATCTTTGATCAACAAGCTAGTCAAGTAGAGGCATACTAGTGACACTCTGTTTGTCTATGTATTCACACATGTATTATGTTTTCCGTTAATACAATTCTAGCATGAATAATAAACATTTATCATGATATAAGGAAATAAATAATAACTTTATTATTGCCTCTAGGGCATATTTCCTTCAGTATCCCACTTGCACTAGAGTCAATAATCTAGTTCACATCGCCATGTGATTTAACACCAATATTCACATCTGTATGTGATTAATACCCATAGTTCACATCGTCATGTGATCAACACCCAAAGAGTTTACTAGAGTGAATAATCTAGTTCACATCGCTATGTGATTAACACCCAAAGAGTACTAAGGTATGATCATGTTTTGCTCGTGAGAGAAGTTTAGTCAACGGGTCTGTCACATTCAGAGCCGTATGTATTTTGCAAATATTCTATGTCTACAATGCTCTGCACGGAGCTACTCTAGCTAATTGCTCCCACTTTCAATATGTATCTAGATAGAGACTTAGAGTCATCTGGATCGGTGTAAAAGCTTGCATCAATGTAACTCTTTACGACGAACTCTTTTATCACCTCCATACTCGAAAAACAACCCCTTAGTCCTCACTAAGGATATTCTTGACCACTGTCCAGTGATCTACTCTTAGATCAAAATTGTATTCCTTTGCCAAACTCAGAGCAAGGTATACAATAGGTCTCGCACACAGCATAGCATATTTTATAGAACCTATGACTGAGGCATAGGGAATGACTTTTCATTCTCTTTCTATTTTCTGCCATGGTCGGATTTTGAGTCTTACTCAACTTCACACCTTTGCATCACAGGCAAGAACTCTTTCTTTGACTGTTCCATTTTGAACTACTTCGAAATCTTGTCAAGGTATGTACTCATTGAAACTCTTATCAAGCGTCTTGATCTATCTCAATAGATCTTGATGCTCAATATGTAAGTAGCTTTATTGAGGTCTTTCTTTTAAAGAACTCGTTTCAAACACTTCTTTTATGCTTTCCAGAAAAATTCTACATCATTTCTGATCAACAATATGTCACTCACATATACTTATCAGAAAGGCAGTAGTGCTCCCGCTCACTTTATTGTAAATACAGGCTTCACTGCAAGTCCGTATAAAAGTATATGCTTTGATCAACTTATCAAAGCGTATATTCCAACTCCGAGATGCTTGCACCAGTCCATAGATGGATCGCTGGAGCTTGCACAATTTGTTAGCACCTTTGGGATTGACAAAACCTTCTGGTTGCATCATATACAACACTTCTTTAAAAAAATCATTAAGGACTGCAGTTTTGACATCCATTTGCCAGATTTCATAAAATGTGGCAATTGCTAATATGATTCGGACAGACTTTAAGCATCGATATGAGTGAGAAAATCTCATCGTATTCAACACTTTGAACTTGTCGAAAACCTTTTGCAACAAGTCGAGCTTTGTAGATAGTAACACTACTATCAGTGTCCGTCTTCCTCTTGAAAATCCATTTATTTTCTATGGCTTGCCGATCATTGGGCAAGTCAACCAAAGTCCACACTTTGTTCTCATACATGGATCCCATCTCAGATTTCATGGCCTCAAGCCATTTCGCAGAATCTGGGCTCATCATCGCTTCCGCATAGTTTGTAGGTTCATCATGGTCTAGTAACATGACTTCCAGAACATGATTACCGTACCACTCTGGTGCGGATCTTACTCTGGAAGACCTACGAGGTTTGGTAGCAACTTGATCTGAAGTTTCATGATCATCATCACTAACTTCCTCACTAATTGGTGTAGGAATCACTGGAACTCATTTCTGTGATGAACTACTTTCCAATAAGGGAGAAGGTACAATTACCTCATCAAGTTCTACTTTCCTCCCACTCACTTCTTTCGAGAGAAACTCCTTCTCTAGAAAGGATCCATCTTAGCAACGAATAACTTGCCTTCGGATCTGTGATAGAAGGTGTACCCAATAGTTACCTTTGGGTATTCTATGAAGACGCACTTCTCCGATTTGGGTATTGTATTTTCCTCTTGAAATGCATGTCCTACATCCGTTTTATAATCTCTACCTATAGTTTTACTAGTTCATATACACGTATCATTATATTGAAAACACATAAAAATTCCCTTTTCATATTTACGTCCTTATTTTTGTTGTTTTTGCCCTCCCAGCACTAATTTTTTTACCACTGGTTTTCCCTTAAACCAACTCAATTGTCCGACGTCTTATTTGCTTACAAAAACAAAACAATTTTTTTGGCAAATCAATAAGTTCTTAAACAAAAGTTTATCATTTCGGGATTACAACAGTTCAGACTCCACCGAAATATGCAAAATAAGGTTGAACTTTTTGACCGTGGTCCTGGGCAGAAAATGTACTGTAATAAATTACTTAAGAATTAGCAAATGGGCTGCAAATTATTTAAAAATAGCAAATGGGCTTTATGTTGTCTGCCACAGATTTGGAGGCTAACTTGTGGGCCTACTAAGTTCATGCGTACACAAGGTTTCTCAAAAAAGAAACTTAGTCAACAATCGACTCTTACCAGCGTCAGGCCGTTAGATGTCAATCTAACGGCAATCGTGCTTCTTCAGTCTCTGATCTTCCTGCCCCAGCCGCCTAAACCAGCGCCGTCGGAACCGCCTGCTCCCGCCTCTCGTGGCCGGCTGTGCTGCCAGGCAGGCCTCACAGCCCCATCATACTCGCATCCCTGGCCTGTCTATCCCTCTACTCACCCACACCTCCTGTTATTTTCCAGCGACGACAGCCGAACCAGTCAACCCTCGTACTCTCCACCGCGTGGGCGGCCACTGCCGTGTCTTCCCCGACTCCATGTTGTTCCCTTCGTAGGCCTTGTCGTCATCCACCGCCCTAGTGCTCTTGGCGCGGCGTGGTCAACTTGGTCAACAAACAACATCCATCGGAAGTGGACTATACGTGGAGAGGCTGACAACCGGGTCCACGGCCGCACACAAGGAAATGCCTCCTTATTACGCGCAAAATAATGATTCCTCCACCTGACATCTGGGACTCGTTGGAAGGGCCTCTGTATTTCACGAAAAAAAGTTCCCTTTGCTGACAGGTCGGACCCACCAACTATATCTTCGCACACAAGGAAGTGCCTTCTTATTGCGCACAAAAAAATGAATACCCCCCTGCCAGCTGGGACCCACCATAGTGGGAGGCTGACTTGTGGGCCCACTAAGTTGATGGGGATGGAGGGCTTTGTTAACTTAGTCAATATATGAGCGATTCTAGCTCTAGTGACTGTACGATGTCCATCCAACGGTCGTAGTGCTTCTTCAACCTCTTGTCTTCTTGCTCCAGCCTCCCAAAGCAGCGCCGGTCGTGCCGCATGCTCCTGCCTCCCATGGCCGCCTGTGCTGCCGCGAACACCTCACTGCCCCCATACTACTCCCACCGCTGGCCAAGCCATCCCTCCACTCATCCACTCCCCATTTTATTCTCTGGCGACGGCAGCCTCACACCGCAGCTGAACCAGTGAACCCTCATACTCCTCTCCGCATGGGCATCCACTGTCGGGTCTTCCCCGGCTCCACGTCGTCCCCTACCAAGGCCTCGCCATCGTCCACCGCCGTGGTGCTCTCGGCGCGGCATGGTCAATGTGGTCAACGACCGACTTCCATCAGAAGAGTACTGTACGTGTAGAGGCTGACAACTGGGTCCACGGCAGCCACAAGGAAGTGCCTCCTTATTACTGATAATCCACAAGTGTAGGGGATCGCAACAGCTTTCGAGGGTAAAGTGTTCAACCCAAATTTATTTATTTTACGCAAGGGGAGCCAAAGAATATTATTGAGTATTAGCAGTTGAGTTGTCAATTCAACCACACCTGGATAACTTAGTATCTGCAGCAAAGTATTTAGTAGCAAAGTAGTATGATAATAAAGGTAACAGTGGCAAAAGTAAAGATAATAGTTTTGTAGTAATTGTAACAGTAGCAACGGAAAAGTAAATAAGCGAAGCACAATATGTGAAAAGCTCGTAGGCATTGGATCAGTGATGGATAATTATGTCGGATGCGATTCCTCATGTATTAGCTATAACATAGGGTGACACAGAACTGGCTCCAGTTCATCAATGTAATGTAGGCATGTATTCCGAATATAGTCATACGTGCTTATGGAAAAGAACTTGCATGACATCTTTTGTCCAACCCTCCCGTGGCAGCGGGGTCCTAGCGGAAGCTAAGGGATATTAAGGCCTCCTTTTAATAGAGAACCGGACCAAAGCATTAACACATAGTGAATACATGAACTCCTCAAACTACGGTCATCACCGAGAAGTATCCTGATTATTGTCACTTCGGGGTTGTCGGATCATAGCACATAATAGGTGACTATAGACTTGCAAGATAGGATCAAGAACACACATATATTCATGAAAACATAATAGGTTCAGATCTGAAATCATGGCACTCGGGCCCTAGTGACAAGCATTAAGCATAGCAAAGTCATAGCAACATCAATCTCAGAACATAGTGGATAGTAGGGATCAAACCCTAACAAAACTAACTTGATTACATGGTAAATATCATCCAACCCATCACCGTCTAGCAAGCCTACGATGAAATTACTCACGCACGGCGGTGAGCATCATGAAATTGGTGATGGAGGATGGTTGATGATGACGACGGCGACGAATCCCCCTCTCCGGAGCCCCGAACGGACTCCAGACCAGCCCTCCCGAGAGAGATTAGGGCTTGGCGGCGGCTCCGTATCGTAAAACGCGATGAAACTTTCTCTCTGATTTTTTTCTCCGCGAAACGGAATATATGGAGTTGGAGTTGAGGTCGGTAGGGCCTCAGGGGGCCCACGAGACAGGGGGCGCGCCCCCCACCCTTGTGGACAGGGTGTGGGCCTCTGGTCTTTATTCTTTCGCCAGTATTTTTTATATTTTCCAAAACTTGCCTCCGTGGATTTTCAGGTCATTCCGAGAACTTTTGTTTTCTACACATAAAACAACATCATGGCAGTTCTGTTGAAAACTTCATCAGTCCGGGTTAGTTTCATTCAAATCATGCAAGTTAGAGTCCAAAACAAGGGCAAAAGTGTTTGGAGAAGTAGATACGTTGGAGATGTATCAACTCCCCCAAGCTTAAACCTTTGCTTGTCCTCAAACAATTCAGTTGATAAACCGAAAGTGATAAAGAAAAACTTTTACAAACTCTGTTTGCTCTTGTTATTGTAAACATGCAAAGCCAGCATTCAGGTTTCAGCAAATATTATGAACTAACCATACTCACAATAACACCTCGGTCTCACAATTACTCATATCAATAGCATAACCAGCTAGCAAGCAATAATAATAAAACTCGGATGACAACACTTTCTCAAAACAATCATAATATGATATAACAAGATGGTATCTCGCTAGCCCTTTCTGTGACCGCAAAACATAAATACAGAGGACCTTTAAAGATCAAGGACTGACTAAACATTGTAATTCATGGTAAAAGAGATCCAGTCAAGTCATACCCAATATAAACCAATAGTAATGAATGCAAATGACAGTGTGCTCTCCAGCGGGTGCTTTTTAATAAGAGGGATGATGACTCAACATAAAAGTAAATAGATAGGCCCTTCGCAGAGGGAAGCAGGGATTTGTGCCAGAGCTCAATTTTAAAATAGAGATTGAATAACATTTTGAGCGGCATACTTTCACTGTCAACGCAACAACTATGAGATGGTTGTATCTTCCATACTACATACATTATAGGCAGTTCCCAAACAGAATGGTAAAAGTTTATACTCCCCCACCACCAACAAGCATCAATCCATGGCTTGCTCGAAACAATGAGTGCCTCTAACTAACAACAATCCTGGGGGAGTTTTGTTTAATTATATTGATTTGCTTTGACCTTTTTGGATCATGGGACTAGGCATCCCGGTTACCAGCCCTTTCTCGTGAATGAGGAGCGGAGTCCACTCCTCTTGAGAATAATCCACCTAGCATGGAAGATATAGGCAGCCCTAGTCGAAACATGAGCTGCTCGAGCATACAAAACAGAATTTCATTTGAAGGTTTGGAGTTTGGCACATACAAATTTACTTGGGACGACAGGTAAATACTGCATATAGGAAGGTATGGTGGACTCATTGGAATATCTTTGGGGTTTAAGGAGTTTGGATGCACAAGCAGTATTCCCGCTTAGTACAGGTGAAGGCTAGGAGAAGACTGGGAAGCGACCAACTGAGAGAGCGACAACAGTTATAAACATGCATTAAAATTAATTCACACCGAGTACAAGCATGAGTAGGATATAATCTACCATGAACATAAATATCATGAAAACTATGTTGATTTGTTTCAACTACATGCGTGAACATGTGCCAAGTCGAGTCACTCAATTCATTCAAAGGAGGATACCATCCCATCATACCACATCATAATCATTTTAATAGCATGTTGGCACGCAAGGTAAAACCATTATAACTCATAGCTAATCAAGCATGGCACAAGCAACTATAATCTCTAAATGTCATTGCAAATATGTTTACTTCATAATAAGCTGAACCAGGAACGACAAACTCATCATATTTACAAAAACAAGAGAGGTCGAGTTCATACCAGCTTTTCTCATCTCAACCAGTCCATCATATATCGTCATTATTGCCTTTCACTTGCACGACCGAATGATGTGTATAATAATAATAGTGCATGTGCATTGGACTAAGCTGGAATCTGCAAGCATTCAACTCAAGAGAGAAGACAATGTAATATGGGCTCTAAGTTAAATAAACAATCATGCATATGAGAGCCACTAAACATTTTCAATATGGTCTTCTACTCTTGACCCCCAAAGAAAAATAAAACTATTTACACGGGAAAGCTCCCAACAAGTAAGAAGAAGAACGAGAAATCTTTTTGGGTTTTTCAATTTAATTACTACTACAAGCATGGAAATTAAACTAACTATTTTTTTTTTGGTTTTTTCTCAAGGTTTAACAAACACACAAGAAAAAGTCAAGAAAAAGAAAATTAAACTAGCATGGATAATACAATGAAAGAGTATTAGCAAATGCCTCCTGAGTCGTACTGAGATGCAGCAGCAAATGCCTCCTGAGTTGCGGCATGTTGGCGAGCCGCCTCCGCTCTCCCCTCGTGTTCAGCTGCTTCCTCCCTGGTAACAACATATCTTCCTTTTTCCTGGTAATCAAAACGGAAAGGAGCAGGAAGAGTAACATGGACAGAGGTATGTCTGTCAAAGATTAGTCGATACTGGAGGAATTGTTCATTCCTCTTAATAAAATGATGTTTGACCATAGCGTCATAATCTAAATAAGCGGGAGGCAACATCATATCACCCTCTCGAGGGGCTATACCAAGATAATTGGCCACACAGGTCGCGTAAATTCCTCCAAATAAATCTCCAGCCCTACCATTATTATGCAATCTACGTGCAACTATTGCCCCCAAGTTATAATCTTTATAACCTAACATGGCACTCTTGAGGACACACATATGACATGCTTCATCTTTACCGTTAATGCATCTACCAATGAAAAGAGCAAAATAATGTATAGCAGGAAAATGAATGCTCCCTATGGTAGCTTGTGCTATGTCCCTAGATTCTCCCACAGTAATACTAGCAAGAAAATCTCTAAATTCAGATTTGTGGGGATCATTAATATTACCCCACTGCGGAAGTTTGCAAGCAGTTGTAAAATCCTCTAAGTCCATGGTATAAGATGTATCATAGATATCAAATAGGACACTCGGAGAATTACATGTACATTTATATTTAAACCTTCACACAAATGAATAAGTCAATTGATAGTACTGAGGACACTTATCTTGTAAGAAGTCCTCTAGATCAGCATTACGCACATACGCATCAAATTCCTCCTTAAAGCCTGCTTCGACCATAAAATCGTCGGATGGCCACTCACAAGCTCGTACTTCTGCGTCCCTCAGTAGTTCATCGTCTTGCTCACGTATAGCAATCCTAGGTCCTTTCTTCACTGAGGAACCACCTTGGTACATTCTCCTAGACATATTTCTGAAAATTTCTGAAACTTTAGTAATTTCAAAATAAAAGTGAATAAAAATAAACAAGATTGGTAGCAACTACTCCTACAAATGCCTAGAGCCTATATCATGCAATAGAATTACTTGGGACCTCATAAATTTGACATGCAAGCTCAAGAACAGGGTGACCTATGCAGTAAAAATTTGCAATGAATAAAGCACTAGAACAAAACTAATTGGACCAATGGAGGAGTCACATACCAAGCAACAATCTCCCAAAGCAGTTTCGTGAATGCAGCTTTGAGCAAGGAGATCGAAAATCACAGCAAAATGAGCTAGAACTCGTGCTTGAGATGGATGGGGATTTTTTTGGGAAGAAGGAGTGTGTGGGTGCTGGCATAAGTGGAGGGGGCCACCGTAGGCCCACAAGACAGGGGGCACGCCCAGGGGGTGTGGGCGCGCCCTCCACCCTGCCTGGTGCTTGCCCCTCCTACAGCGATTTCAGTGCCTAAAATCCTCAAATATTCCATAAAAATCATACTAAATTTGGAGAGCATCTGGAGCACTTCTATTTTCGCGATATTTTTTTAATGCATGGTAATTCAGAAAACAGACGAATAATACTATTTTTTCTTTATTTATTCTAAATAACATAAAGTAAAAAGAGAGTACAAAAGGTTGTGCCTTCTAGTTTCATCCATCTCATGATCATCAAAATGAATCCACTAACAAGGTTGATCAAGTCTTGTTAACAAACTCATTCCGAATAACACGGAACCGGAGAAATTTTGAATAACACTATGTTACCTCAATGGGGATATGAACATCCCCAACAATAAGAATATCATACTTTTTCTTGATAGTCGGGAGAGGAAATTCAAAACCTCCAATAATGATAGTTGGAACTTTTCCAATAGAATTGATGCTATGAACTTGAGATTGTTTCCTCGGAAAGTGTACCATATGCTCATTACCAATAACATGAAAAGTGACATTGCATTTGTTGCAATCAATAACAGCCCCTGCAGTATTAAAAAAGGGTCTACCAAGGATAATCGACTTACTATCGTCCTCGGGAATATCAAGAATAACAAACTCCGTTAAGATAGTGACATTTGCAACCACAACAGGCACATCCTCACAAATACTGATAGGTATGGCATTTGATTTATCAGCCATTTGCAAAGATATTTCAGTAGGTGTCAACTTGCTCAATTCAAGTCTATGATATAAAGAGAGAGGCATAACACTAACACCGGCTCCAAGATCACATAAAGCAGTTCTAACATAATTTCTTTTAGTGGAGCATGGTATAGTTGGTACCCCCGGATCTCCAAATTTCTTTGGTATTCCACCCTTAAAAGTGTAATTAGCAAGCATGGTGGAAATTTCAGCTTCCGGTATCTTTCTTTTGTTTGTAATGATATCCTTCATATACTTAGCATAAGGATTTACTTTAAGCATATTAGTTAAGCGCATACGTAAGAAGATAGGTCTAATCATTTCAGCAAAGCGCTCAAAATCCTCATCATCCTTTGTCTTGGATGGTTTAGGAGGAAAGGGCATGGGTTTCTGAACCCATGGTTCTCTTTCTCTACCGTGCTTCCTAGCAACAAAATCTCTCTTATCATAACGTTGATTCTTTGATTGTGGGTTATCAAGATCAACAGCAGGTTCAACTTCTACTTCATTATTTTTGCTAGGTTGAGCATCAACATGAGCATTATCATTAACATTACCACTAGGTTCATGTTCATCACCTGATTGTGTTTCAGCATCAGAAATAGAAATATCATTGGGATTCTGAGGTGTGTCTACAACGGGTTCACTAGAATCATGCAAAGTCCTATCGTTTTTCTTTTTCTTCTTTTTAGAAGAACTAGGCCCCTCTAAATTATTTCTCTAAGAATCTTGCTCGATTCTCTTAGGGTGGCCTTCAGGATACAAAGGTTCCTGAGTCATTCTACCAGTTCTAGTAGCCACTCTAACAGCAAAGTCAGGTTTATTATTTAATTCATCAAGCAAATCATTTTGAGCTTTAAGTACTTCCTCAGCTTGAGTAGCAACCATAGAAGCATATTTGCTAATGAGTTTAAGTTCACCTTTAACTCTAGCCATATAATCACTCAAGCGTCCTATCTCGAAAGCATTGTTCTTTAATTCTCTACCAACATAAGCATTAAAACTTTCTTGTCTAGCCATAAAGTCATCAAACTCATCTAAGCATGGGCTATGAAATTTAGTAGATGGAATTTCAACTTTATCATATATATAGAGAGAATTTACCTTTACTACCTGTGTCAGGTTATCAAGACAATGTGGTTCTTTGACAGGTGTTATATTAAGACCATGTATTTCTTCAATAGGTGGTAAATTCTTAACATCTTCAGCTTTTATACCTTTTTCTTTCATTGATTTCATTGCATCTTGCATATCTTCAGGACTAAGAAATAGAACACCCTTCTTCTTCGGAGTGGGTTTAGGAATAGGCTCAGGAGTTGGCTCAATTGGTTCAGGAATTGCCTCAGGAATTGGCTCAAGAAGAGTCCAATTATTTTCATTAGTCAACATATTATTCAATAGTAATTCAGCTTCATCGATTGTTCTTTCCCTGAAAACACAACCAGAACAACTATCCAACTAGTCCTTGGAAGCATCGGTTAGTCCATTATAAAAGATATCAAGTATTTCATTTTTCTTAAGAGGATGATCAGGCAAAGCATTTAGTAATCGGAGAAGCCCCCCCCCCAAGCTTGTGGGAGACTCTCTTATTTGATTTGCACAAAATTATATATTTCCCGCAAGGCAGCTTGTTTCTTATGAGCAGGGAAATATTTAGCAGAGAAGTAATAAATCATATCCTGGGGACTACGCACACAACCAGGATCAAGAGAATTAAACCAAGTCTTAGCATCACCCTTTAATGAGAACGGAAATATCTTAAGGATATAATAATAGCGGGACTTCTCATCATTAGTAAATAGGGTGGCTATATCATTTAACTTGGTTAGATGTGCCACAACAGTTTCAGATTCAAGGCCATAAAAAGGATCAGATTCAACCAAAGCAATAATCTCAGGATCAACAGAGAATTCATAATCCTTATCAGTAACATAGATAGGTGAAGTAGCAAAAGCAGGGTCAGCTTTCATTCTAGCATTAAGAGACTGCCGCTTCCATTTAGCTAATAACTTTTTAAGATCATATCTATCTTTACAAGCAAAGATAGCTCTAGCAGCTTCCTCTTCCATAACATAACCCTCAGGAACAACAGGTAATTCATAATCAGGGGGAGAACTTTCATCATCACTATCATCAATAATAGCATCTTCAATAATTTCATTCTCTCTAACCCTAGCAAGTTTTTCATCAAGAAATTCACGAAATGGCAAAGTGGTATCACGCACTGAAGTAGTTTCATCATAAGTATTATGCATAGCAGAAGTGGCATCATCAATAACATGCGACATATCAGAATTCATAGCAGTAGCAGGTTTAGGTGTCGCAAGCTTACTAATAACAGAAGGAGAATCTAGTGTAGAGCTAGATGGCAGTTCCTTACCTCCCCTCGTAGTTGAGGGAAAAATCTTGGTTCTTTCGTCTTTCAAGTTCCTCATAGTGATCAACAGATATAAATCCCAAGTGACTCAAAGAATAGAGCTATGCTCCCCGACAACGGCGCCAGAAATTATTCTTGATAACCCACAAGTGTAGGGGATCGCAATAGCTTTCAAGGGTAAAGTATTCAACCCAAATTTATTGATTCGGCACAAGGGGAGCCAAAGAATATTATTGAGTATTAGCAGTTGAGTTGTCAATTCAACCACACCTAGATAACTTAGTATCTGCAGCAAAGTATTTAGTAGCAAAGTAGTATGATAATAAAGGTAACAGTGGCAAAAGTAAAGATAATAGTTTTGTAGTAATTGTAACAGTAGCAACGGAAAAGTAAATAAGCGAAGCACAATATGTGAAAAGCTCGTAGGCATTGGATCAGTGATGGATAATTATGTCGGATGCGATTCCTCATGTAGTAGGTATAACATAGGGTGACACAGAACTAGCTCCAGTTCGTCAATGTAATGTAGGCATGTATTCCAAATATAGTCATATGTGCTTTTGGAAAAGAACTTGCATGACATCTTTTGTCCTACCCTCCCGTGGCAGCGGGGTCCTAGCGGAAACTAAGGGATATTAAGGCCTCCTTTTAATAGAGAACCGGACCAAAGCATTAACACATAGTGAATACATGAACTCCTCAAACTACGGTCATCACCGAGAAGTATCCCGATTAATGTCACTTCGGGGTTGTCGGATCATAACACATAATAGGTGACTATAGACTTGCAAGATAGGATCAAGAACACGCATATATTCATGAAAACATAATAGGTTCAGATCTGAAATCATGGCACTCGGGCCCTAGTGACAAGCATTAGGCATAGCAAAGTCATAGCAACATCAATCTCAGAACATAGTGGATACTAGGGATCAAACCCTAACAAAACTAACTTGATTACAAGGTAAATCTCATCCAACCCATCACCATCCAGCAAGCCTATGATAAAATTACTCACGCATGGCGGTGAGCATCATGAAATTGGTGATGGAGGATGGTTGACGATGATGACGGCGACGAATCCCCCTCTCCGGAGCCCCGAATGGACTCCAGATCAGCCCTCCCGAGAGAGATTAGGGCTTGGCGGCGGCTCCGTATCGTAAAACGCGATGAAACTTTCTCTCTGATTTTTTTTCTCTGCAAAACGGAATATATGGAGTTGGAGTTGAGGTCGGTAGAGCCTCAGGGGGCCCACGAGACAGGGGGGCGCGCTCGGGGGGGTGGGCGCACCCGCCACCCTCGTGGACAGGGTGTGGGCCCCTGGTATTGATTCTTTCGCCAGTATTTTTTATATTTTCCAAAACTTGCCTCCGTGGATTTTCAGGTCATTCCAAGAACTTTTGTTTTCTACACATAGAACAACATCATGGCAGTTCTGCTGAAAACAGTGTCAGTCCCGGTTAGTTTCATTCAAATCATGCAAGTGAGAGCCCAAAACAAGGGCAAAAGTGTTTGGAAAACTAGATACGTTGGAGACGTATCAATTACGCGCAAAATAATTATTCCTCCACCTGACAGCAAGGACCCACCGGATGGGCCACCGTATTTCACGAAAAAAATTGTTTCCCCCTGACTGCTGGGACCCACCGGACGGGCCACCATATTTCGCGAAAAAAACGTTCCCCGCGCTGTCAGCTCGGACCCACCAGAAGTGCCTCCTTATTACGCACAAAAAAATGAATACTTCCTCTGCTAGCTGTGACCCACCTTGGTGGGAGGCTGACTTGAGGGCCTACTAAGTTGACGGGGATGGAGGGCTTTTTCAACTTAGTTAATATGAATGATTCTAGCTCCAGTGACCGTACGATGTCCATCCAACGGTCGTAGTGCTTCTTCAACCTCTGGTCTTATTGCTCCAACTGCCCAAAAAAGCGCTGGTCGTGCCGCATGCTCCTGCCTCCTGTGGCTAGCTATGCTGCCGCGGAGGCCTCACCGCCCCCATACTACTACCACCGCTGGCCAGGCCATCCCTCCACTCACCCACTCCCCCTATTGTTCTGCGGCGACGGCAGCCTCACACCGCAGTCGAACCAGTGAACCCTCGTACTCCTCTCTGCGCGGGCTTCCACTGTCACGTCTTCCTCGGCTCCGTGTTGTCCCCTTCCTAGGCCTCGCCGTCATCCACCGCCCTGGTGCTCTCGGCGTGGCGTGGTCAACGTGGTCAAGGAACGACTTCCATCGGATGTGCACTGTACGTGGAGAAGCTGACAGCTGGGTCCACGTCCGCAGCAAGGAAGTGCCTCCTTATTACATGGAAAATAATGATTCCTCCACTTGACAGCAAGGACCCACCGGACGGGCCACCGTATTTCGCGAAAAAAACATTTCCCCCTGACTGTTGGGATCCACCAGCTACATTTTTGCATGCAAGGAAGTGCGTTCGGGCAAAAAAATGATTCGCCCCCCTGACCGCTGGGACCCACCAGCTACATCTTCGCACGCAAGGAAGTGCCTAACAGTCGGGACCCACCTGGTTGAAGCATACGTAGCATTGGCATTCTGGTCGCGAACGTGTACGTACATACTGGTCGATGTAGAGGCGCACACGTGTCATAGTAGAGGCGCGCACATGTCGTAGTAGAGGCGTGCACGTAGCATGTACACGTACGTACAACGGCCAGGGTGCAAGAAAGTAAATACAGGCACGTACGTACATACTGGTGGGGTCTTGAATGCCCACTCGCACATACGTACGGCCAGGGCTCGTGTACATGGCTGGGTCGGAATGGAGAAACTGCGTCGTCGTCGTGTTCATGGGGAGGCAACGGAATGCGCCGTGTTCATCGGGAGGCAATGGAATGCATGGGAGCCAACTGGCTTGGATGGAACAGGCGATGGAAACGAGGCCTGGCGTACCGCAGAATGGAGGAAATGGCCATGTGTTCAACCGACCATGTTTGAAACAGGATCTTGTTCATCGGGAGGGGTCTGGCGTACCGCAAAACAGAGGAAACGGACTTGTGTTGGACCTCCTACGGTCAAAACGGGGTCCTGTTGATCGGGAGGGGTACGGCGTACCGCAAAACGGACGAAATTGACTTGTGTTGGAGCGCTACGGTTGAAATGGGGATCCTGTTCAACGGGAGGGGTGTGGCGTACCACAAAACGGGACTCCACGGGATACTGTTCATCTCCACCATTGACCTCCTCCAGCCTCCATGGGCTACTATTCATCCACCGTCAACCTCATCCAGCCTCCACCTGCTCCTGTTCATCCAGCCTCCACCGTGCGCTACTCCACCGGCTACTGTTCAACCACCCCTCTCCACGGGCTCCTGTTCAACCACCCCTCCACGGGCTACTGTTCATCCACCCCTCCACCATCTACTGTTCATCCAGCCCTCCACGGGGTCGTCCTGTTCATCCAGCCCTCCATGGGGTCCTGTTCATCCAACCCCAACCGGCTCGATCGATCGGGGTCCTGTTCATCCAGAGGCAACACCATGGGGTCCTGTTCATCCACCTCCACCGTTGAATGTTCAT